>NC_133324.1:920222477-920522477 GCF_042186555.1 Aquarana catesbeiana
TAAGCATTACATATATTGAACATTATGTGCAGCCCTTTGGTAATGTCAGGGGCCACAGTTGAGGCTCCTTATAACTCATAAGTTGACAACCAATGGTGTAAAGTCTTGTTCACACTAGCAGTTGGGGGACAATAAAAAGAAACTGTTGTGCTAAGGTTTTACCAGCAATACCCCCTCCAACTACTCCCCCTTTAACTGTAGAGGCAACAGGTGGGTACCAATGCTGCGGCTGTGGTAGAAATGATACCTTTATCACTTTTGGCGGGTGCTACTGCGCAACGATCACGATCCATTCAAGTGAATGGGGCTTCTCTGCAAGCGCCTCACAACCACGTGTAGGTAAGGTGCAGCATGGCTCGGAGAATAACTCATACAGGCAGGTGCAATAAGATCTTGTAATAAAGCAAAGCAGCAACAGTTCACAACAAACCCAGTGGGACAGTTACCCAGCCGGGTGCAGTCACAGTTCCAGTGTGCGACAGGAGCAGGCAACAGCCGGAATGACAGCATCTGTTGAGGGGGGCTGACCCATGATGGCTGCTTGAGTCACATGGGACAGCAGCATCCATTGGGATAGCTTCCCCGGTGACCCAGGAAACCATAAAAGAACCTGGTTCCTCCTGACTTCCTCTCCAACACCAGTGCCACTGTGGAGAGCGCCCCCTGCCATGGAGAAAGTAGACTGCAAATTCCTACACGCGTGCAAGACATGCGGCTATGGTGCTAGTGTGGGATCAAAGGGGTTAAAGCAGGCCCTGAGGAGGCAATACAATGCCTCCTCACTGCCTGTCAAACACCTCTAAAAAATGATTCGAGCAGGATTGCGTTTCAGAGGACTTGCTGTCCCTGAACGAGCCCTAATTTGCATGAATTAGGCAGATTGATTCTCCATTATTACCAAAGTCATCTGCACAAAGAACTTATGAATTCATTCATTCCATCTATCTAACTCTTAAGCAGGCAGCAGCAAGTTTCCAGCATAAATTCCTCCATATTGAAACGCAATGTACGAGACAAAAAAAAAAACAGGATATTTTACACCATGCTGGGAAAATGGCTTGAATTGTACCTTTTTGATATGGGGGATTTTATACCTAAAATTGGCTCCTGTCTGCTTGTACTTAGAGCTAGATATATTACATTATTGAATTCATAAATCCTTTGTACAAACAACTATGCCAACACATCTAAGAACTGGTAAGCTGAAATATATGCAATTTTTCTTTTTCGGTTTAGAAACACTTAAGCCGACACACTAGCCTGCAGTCATGATCTTGTTTTCACTTTTTGGGGTCGGCAATGGGCTTTCCAGTAAAAGTGATCTGAGTGGCTTTACAGTTACCCAATCACCTTTATAGGACACGAAAAGGGCATTTGTGTTTGATCAAATGCTTTGATGGGCAGGGTAGATATAGGTCTGATGTCTCATGGGTCTGATCAGTGGTGGCCCATCCATTAGGGGCACCACCCCCATAATCCATACGCTTGGCACCTAATCTATATCCAGGGCGCCGGACGCATCCATTTCAATGTTTTTTTTTTTTAAAGCACATGATTAGAGCCTGAGGCTCTTATTGACTTCAAAAAAGGGTGGGCTTGAGGCGCAGAGCAGTGCGTCCTGAGCCCACCCAGTTGTGTGACATTAGCGAATTAATAGTCGCTAATGTCTTCTTGCTTCTCCTCCCGGCCAATCAGGAAGTGGGTCCTTAGACCTGATTGGCCAGGGAGTCTTGGAACTTCCTGTTCAGCCGGGAGCAGAAGCAACAGCCCCGGCTCTTCCCTTGGCAAGCTTGAGCGAGGAGCAGAAGCGGTCTCCTAAGGTAAGGCCACTGATCACCGCCATCCATCTCCTGGGCGGGGGGGTACTGATCGCCAACATCTGTCTCCCACGAGGGGGGGTGGGTGGGACAGGTTTGTTTGCCGCGGCTCTTATTGACTTCAAAAAAGGGTGGGCTTGAGGCGCAGAGCAATGCGTCCTGAGCCCACCCAGTTGTGTGACATTAGCAAAATAATAGTCGCTAATGTCTTCCTGCTTCTCCTCCCAGCCAATCAGGAAGTGGGTCCTTAGACCTGATTGGCCAGGGAGTCTTTGAACTTCCTGTTCGGCCGGGAGCAGAAGTAACGGCCCCGGCTCTTCCCTTGGCAAGCTGGAGCGAGGAGCAGCAGCGGTCTCCTAAGGTAAGGCCACTGATCACCGCCATCCATCTCCTGGGCGGGGGGGGGGGCACTGATCACCACTATCTGTCTCCCATCGGGGGGGGGGTGATTGGGACAGGTTTGTTTGCTGCTCCCCCCAAATAGCACCAACCGCCACTGGGTTTGATGTCTCAATAAATAGTACTTGTCACTGCCAAACTATTACAAGGGGCTTGTTAATGCTTTGTGATAGCAATGAAGTAAAATGAAAAAAAAAATAAAAATGAATGAAAAAAAATGTACGCAGGGGCACATAGGTCTTGCATGCATACAGTATCTCACAAAAGTGAGCACACCCCTCACATTTTTGTAAATATTTTATTATATCTTTTCATGTGACAACACTGAAGAAATTACACTTTGTTACTATGTAAAGTAGTGAGTGTACAGCATGTATAACAGTGTAGATTTGCTTTCCCCTCAAAATTACTCAACACACAGCCATTAATGTCTAAACCGATGGCAACAAAAGTGAGTACATCTCTAAGTGAAAATGTCCGAATTGGGCCCAAAGTATCAATATTTTGTGTTGCCACCATTATTTTCCAGCACTGCCTTAACCCTCTTGGGCATGGAGTTCACCAGAGCTTCACAGGTTGCCACTGGAGTCCTCTTCCACTCCTCCATAACGACATCATTGAGCTGGTGGATGTTAGAGACCTTGCGCACCTCCACCTTCCATTTGAGGATGCCCACAGATGCTCAATAGGATTTAAGTCTGGAGACATGCTTGGCCAGTCCATCACCTTTACCCTCAGCTTCTTTAGCAAGGAAGTGGTCATCTTGGAGGTCTGTTTGGGGTCATTATCATGTTGGAATACTGCCCTGAGGCCCAGTCTCCAAAGCGAGGGGATCATGCTCGGCTTCAGTATGTCTTCTGCGAGTGCACGTAGTTCTGCGAGTACCTGTTTATTGTCTTGTTGAGTACCTGTGTATTGTCTTGTTGGGTATTAGTGTCAGGAAGCTAGTTGTTAGATAATTTGGACAGGGTATAATCCCCACTCCTCATTAAATTTAATAGGTACGATGCCCGGCGTGTGTGCGTTCCTTGATCATCCAATCGAGGGTGAATACTGCTGTGCAAAATGTAAGCGCATTGTTTCCCTGGAAGCCCAGGTTCTGAATCTGGGGAAGCAACTGTCAGCACTGAGAAGTCCCTCCATACTAAAGGAGAGCCAGGAACGTAAACGGCAGGTGCTGGCAGGGGCCAGCACAGAGGCGGGTGGAGACAAAGAGGTGCAGGCACTAGCAAAGAGTAGATGGGTCACAGTCAGGAAGGGTAGAGGGGCAAGTGCCAGGGAGGCCGATCCAGGGCTGGAGCATCCCAAAAAGTATGCTCCATTGAGTGACATTGGTGAAACCAGTCAGGGACCAGCACTGCCGGAGCTGAGGGACTCTCTTAGCTTTCGGGGAAGAACTCCTCCAGTGATAGTGGGGGGAAGCGAAGGGAAAGGAAAGACAGATTCTGGTGGTGGTAGGGGACTCGATTCTTAGAAGAACAGAGAGGCCAATCTGTAACAAAGACCTGAAGTGCCGAACAGTATGTTGTCTACCAGGCGCTCGGGTTCGGCACATCACGGTTCTGGTGGACAGATTAGTGGGAGGGGCTGGGGAAGACCCAGCTGTCTTAGTGCACGTATCACCAATGACAAAGTCAGAGGCAGATGGAGTGTCCTAAAGAACGATTTTAGGGACTTAGGAGCTAAATTGAGGAAAAGGACCTCCAAGGTAGTATTTTAAGAAATACTACCGGTACATCGAGCTACACCAGAAAGGCAGAGGGGGATTAGGGAAGTAAACAAGTGGCTGAAGAGCTGGTGTAGTAAGGAGGGGTTTGGGTTCCTGGAGGACTGGGCCGACTTCTCAGTCCATAACCGGTAATATAGAAGGGACGGACTGCACCTAAATGAGGGGCGTGCAGATCAGCTGGGAATGAAGATGGCCAAAAAGTTAGAGGGGTTTTTAAAATAGGCGATGATGGGGAGGGTCCAGAGGTAGAGATAGTCAGCGTGGAACATATTCCAGAGGGAAGTATTGGGGGGCATTAGTGGTAGGTTGACCAAAGCACATAAACCCAAGGTAAGTATAGTAGCAAGTCCTAGTTGCAATCTTGGAATAACCAATAAGAGTATAATATGCGACTGGTCTAAACTATGTGGCATGTTCACCAATGCCAGGAGCCTTGCGGACAAGATGGGTGAACTAGAGATACTGTTGTATGAGGAGGGTTTGGATTTTGTGGGAATTTCAGAGACCTGGTTCAACAGCTCTCATGATTGGCTGGCAAACATTCAAGGGTATACCCTTTATTGCAAGGTTAGAGAGGGTAAAAAAGGGAGAGGGGTATGCCTATATATCAAGAATAATGTACAAGTGAATGTGTGAGATGACATCACTAGGGGAGCTAGGGAGGAGGCGGAATCCTTATGGGTAGAGCTCCAAAGGGATGAAGCTAAGGGGAAAATAATACTGGGAGTATGCTATAGGCCCCCTAACCTGAGGGAGGAAGGGGAGACAGATCTCCTATTACAATTTGGATTAGCAGCAAGGATGGGAAGTGTTATCATAATAGGGAATTCCTAAATGTCTTGCAGGACAATTTTATGGGTCAGATGGTAGACGCACCAACTAGAAATAAAGCATTACTGGATCTACTGATTACCAACAATACAGACCTGATCACGGATGTGGAAATACAGGGCAATTTAGGTAACAGCGATCACAGGTCAATTGGTTCCAGTATAAATCACACAAATAGGAAACATAAGGGGAATACAAAGACACTGAATTTCAAAAGAGCCAACTTCCCTAAACTACGAACCTTGCTAGAAGGCATAAATTTGGATAAAATCTTAGGAACAAAGAACACAGAGGAGAGATGGGTTTGCTTTAAGAGCATATTAAAACGGGGCATTAGCCAATGCATCCCATTGGGTAATAAATTTAAAAGAGCGAACAAAAGTCCTGGATAGCTTAACTCCAATGTAAAAATGCATATAAAAGCAAAGGAGAAGGCCTTCAAAAAATACAAGGTTGAGGGATTATCATCAGCATTCAGACTTTATAAAGAATGCAACAAGAAATGTAAGGGTGCAATAAGGACGGCTAGGATAGAACATGAAAGACACATAGCGGAGGAGAGAAAAAGTCCAAAGAAATTCTTTAAGTATGTAAACAGTTAAAAAGGGAGGACAGACCATATTGGCCCCGTAAAGAATGAGGAGGGACATCTGGTTACAAAGGATTGGGAGATGGTGAAGGTATTGAATTTATTCTTCTCCTCAGTCTTCACAAGGGAATCGGGGGGCTTCAGTAACCAAAACTGCAGTGTTTATCCTCATCACAGGAAGCACCTCCATGGTTAACAGAGGACAGAATTAAAATTAGACTTGGGAAACTTAACATTAATAAATCACCGGGACCAGATGGCTTGCACCCGAGGGTGCTCAGGGAACTCAGTCAAGTAATTGCTAGACCATTGTTCCTAATTTTTACTGACAGTCTAATGACTGGAAAGGTACCAGCTGATTTAAGAAAAGCCAATGTAGCACCAATATTTAAAAAGGGCCCAAAATACATCCCTGGGAATTACAGACCATTAAGCCTAATATCAATAGTATGTAAACTCTTGGGGGGGGTGATAAGGGACTATATACAAGATTTTAGTAATGAGAACGGTATCATTAGCCGTAATCAGCATGGATTCATGAAGAATCGTTTTTGCCAAACCAATCTATTAACCTTCTATGAGGAGTCGAGTTGCCATCTAGATAAAGGAAGGCCCGTAGACGTGGTGTATCTGGATTTTGCAAAAGCATTTGACACTGTTCCCCAGAAACATTTACTGTACAAAATAAGGTCCGTTGGCATGGACCATAGGGTGAGTACATGGATTGAAAACTGGCTACAAGGGTGAGTTCAGAGGGTGCTGATAAATGGGAATGGTCAGTGGTAGATACACATCTATTAATGGAAAGTATTATAGGAAAGTTCCAAAAACATATTTGATTGTCAAGGCACACATAGGAGAATGAAGAAAGAAGAGGAGAGGAGAGAAAGGAAGGAAAACACTGATCTGAACTGGTCACCGAGTAAGCATATACATGTGGGGTGGTCAACTGAGGGTCATTTATCACGTATTCATGGGCCCCTGTGACCTGCTGTAAGGCAGTTGCACCCTATGCCTCTGTAGTTAAGACCTAGTTCAACTGGCCTACAACTGGCTTTCGAGCTTTGTCACAATTTGCCATCTTGGTCACAAATGCTTCTTTTAATTTGTGTGTCCATTTTTCTAACCTCCCCCTAGAGAATTTCTTTAGCAGTTATCGTCTTATGTTAATCACAAGAGCTGATGACTTTCTGATGAAGAATCCAATCGTTTTTAAATAATGAGGCCAATTTGTTGTAAAGAACCAATTCCTTTTTCCAATGTGTATGGCCAAGACCTCTTGTAGAGCTTGATTGCTGACTTGGCTGATTTAAGCATTCATATATCAGTGGTCAAGCTGTTTGTCTTCCAGACAGAGAAGGTATAAATCAAGGCAGCTTTCAAGTTGAGGACATAGACAAAGTGACCTTGGCTCATTCAGCGTAACAAATGGTGTTTGGTAGGCTTTCTAGGCCAAACTTTACTGAACAAAAAAAAGAATGGCTAATGAATAAAAAAATGCAGTAAAAACTCAATAAAAATGAAAGATTATGACAACTTTGAAGTTGAACTTCAGGGACAAGAATGCAAAGTACAATATATATAGTATAAGGGCTGATTTACCAGTACTGAAGTATTTCAGTCATCTTGCCTGTACTTTAATAAAATCTGGTATATTACTTGTAGACACTACTTTACCACTGATATCTCCTGTTATGGTGACTGGTCACTGCTGCAGCTCCCCTATGGCTTTATGACTGGTCATCTAGCTGTCCCAATGCAGTCTTTTGATGCACTGCTCATGGTTATGTGAGGCCGTTTTCTTCTTTGTCCACCTGTAGCACACTCCACTGATTTTCAGCGCTGCCAAGCCATTTCTAAGAGCAATGCGACCTAATAGTTCCTTGCTGAGGGCTTCTGGGAGTTGTAGCTTGCACAGGTGTACCCTGTTGATCCCTCTCCCTGACTGGCACAGTACCAGTACAGGACCAGTATAGAAGATCTTCTGATATCATCCGTGAAAAATAAAGTTTACAAATTTCTGTCAATGAGAATATAAAATATAAATTTTACTTGTAGACACTACTTTACCACTGCTATCGCCTGTTACAGTGACCGGTCACTGCTGCAGCTCTGCTGTGACTCAATAATGGTCTTCTAGCTGTTCCTGTCCAGTCTTTTGATGCACTGCTCAAAGCTATGTGTGACCGTTCCTCCTTTGTCTACCTGTAGCCCACTCCAGTGATTTGCAGCACTGCCCAAACCACTCCAAAGAGACAAGCAATCTAATATCTCCTTTCTAAGGGCTTTTGGGAGTTGCAGCTTGCACAAGTGCACCATCTTTGATCCCTTTCCTTGACTGGCACAGTACCATGAAGTTCTGACTTCTTCTGATATCATCCATGAAAAATAAAGATCAAAAATGCGCTTTCCACGAACATATAAAATGTTATTTTACTCATAAACAGTACTTTACTGCTCCTATCTCCTAGTATGGTGACCTATCACTGCTGCAGCTCTTCTGTGGCTGGGTGACTAGTAGTCCTAGCTTTCCGGCTTCTTCTGATATCATCTATTAAAAATAAAAGTACACATTATACTTTCAAAGAGAACATAACGTTTTATTTTACTGTACTCGTAGACACAAGTTTACCACTGCTATCCTGGATCTTCAGTATCATGAGGTCCTGACTTCTTCCGATATCACGCATAAAAAATAAAAGTTGATAATGTGCTTTCAGTTGGAATACAAAATATTATTTTACTCGTAGACACTACTTTACCACTGCTATCTCCTGCTATGGTGACCGGTCACTGATGCAGCTCCTCTATGGCTTGCTGACTGATCACCTAGCTGTCTGACTTCTTTTGATATTATCTATGACAAATAAACATTACAAATGTGCTTTGAATTACAATTTAATAAATGTATTTTACTTGCAGACACTACTTTACCACTGTTATCTCCTGGCATAGTAGTTGCTGCAACTCTTCTATGACATGGTGACCGGTCACCTAGCTATGCCTGTGCAGTCTTTTGATGCACTGCCTGTACATATGTGAGGTCATTCTTTTTTTGTATACCTATAGCCCACTCCAATGATTTGCAGCTCTACCCAAGCCAATCCTAAGAGCAAGGCAACATAGTAGCTCCTTCATGAGGGCTCTTGGGAGTTGCTTGCGCAGGTGCACCCTGTTGTTCTCTCTCCCTAGTTAGCACAGTACAATGAAGATCTCACTTCTTCTGATATCATTCTTGAAAAATAAAGGTTAAATATGTGCTTTTGATGAGAATTTAAAGTATACATTGGGCACAAATATGTACACTACCTAGGGTAAAGGGCTTGGGTGCTGTGTTTGCTTACCAGGAGGAACAATTTGCACTCTTTCTAACAACTGAAAAAAATGCTAACATGATGTTTTACGTTTACTGAACAATGGGAGAAAAAACAAAGGTAAGGAAGCGCCAGCTAAGTGCAGTATCCCAGATAAACGTTTAATGGGAATGGATAAAAAACACTCACAAGAAATACAAATATAAAAGGCTCATCTGGTGCAGAATGTAGTGGTGTTGATTCCTTCTAGACCTGACATGCAGGACAGTTGTGACAGGTTCTAGCTGCTGGAAGAGATGGATGGCCGGCTCAGGAGCCTGGAGGAGCCCCGGGAGGCCACTCTAACCAGTGTAGAATGCAGACGGGAAGTGAGGTCACCAGAAGGATGGAGGACCAGACAAGAAAGGCAAGGCACTAGGCTACGCGCTCAGAGCATCTAGATCCTTCTACAGGCCTCTTAGGCATCTACAGATGCTTCAAGCATGTAGCCTAGTGCCTTGCCTTTCTCGTCCGGTCCTCCATCCTTCCGGTGACGTTACTTCAGGTGTGCATTCCACGCTGGTTAGAGTGGCTTCCCTGGGCTCCTCCAGGCTCCCAAGCCGGCCATCCATCTCTCCCAGCATCTGGAACCTGTCACAATGATCCTGCAGGTCGGATCTAGGATGAATCAACACCACTACACTCTGCACCAGATGAGCCTTTTAATTTTATATTTCTTGTGACTGTTTTTTTTATCCAGTGCCATTAAACCTTTAACTGGGATACTGCACTTAGCTGGCGCTTCCTTCCCTTTGTTTTTTCTCCCATTGAATCACACAGAGCTGGTCACAACTCTGAGGATAGCAGGCACTGGTGGTCCTGTGCTTCCCCTTTACCATATCTTGTCCTATACAGGTCAGAGACTATCTTGGACTACCCCCAACCCTTACCATTGGTCTTATAGACACTTATTGCTGACTGATATGGGCATGCGCAGGGGGTGTGCCAGGTGTGCCTGGGCACACCCTAATCATGATGTGTGGTGGCAATTCCCCCTACTGCCCAGGCTTCCTCTCCCCCCCAACTGCTGCAGGGGATGTTTCACAATGGAAAGTGTGGGAAGGTGCTGGTAAATGAGTAATTTACTGGCCCCTTCCTTTTCTAAATGAACAGAGTGAACACACTCACTCACTGTGTTCATTCATAACTGAAGCGTAGTAAACTGTGTTTACTATGCTTCAGTTTGTGAATAAACAGCAAACCGCTTAGCACAGAGCACTCCCCATTCATTCACTGTCCAGTGCAACTGAGGCTGCAGAGAAAGGCATTTGTGTTTGAGCTTTGGGGTGCGCACCCTAATGAAATAGGCTGCGCACATCTATGCTGACTCGACTATATATTCTCAGTGTGCCAGATTGTTTTTCCCTTGCCCTTTACTGAACAAAAGGCCTGGTACATTTTTGCTGGACCCCTTGTAATGCCAGGTTAAGGCAGCCCATTAAAAGGGTTGAGTAATGTAGAATTTAACCGGTTCCCGACCAGCCGCCACAGTTATACTGTGGCAGGTTGGCTCCCCTGGGCGAGCCGTCATAGCTGTATGTTGGCCCTTTAGGACACTGTAGGAGGCGCACGCATGCAGTGTATCCCCGGAGCTGATGTGAGTGCACCGTGCACCCACGATCGCTCATGACAGAGCGAGAACCGGGACCTGTGTGTGTAAACACACAAATCCTTGTTCTCTCAGGGGAGAGGAGAGAAATTGTGTCTTCATACTAAGTATGAACACCGATCTCTCTCCTCCCCTAGTTAGTCCCATCCCTCCCCACAGTTAGATCACACCTAGGGAACACAGTTAAGCCCTTGATCACCCCCTAGTGTTAACCCCTTCCCTGTCAGTGACATTTATACAGCAATCAGTGGATTTTTATAGCACTGATCGCTGTGTAAATTTCATTGGTCCCAAAAATGTGTCCGATTTGTCCACCGCAATATCGCAGTCCCGATAAAAATCGCTAATCGCCGCCGTTACTAGTAAAAAAAAAAATAATAATAATAAAAATGCCATAAATCTAGCCCCTATTTTGTAGATGCTGTAACTTTTGCGCAAACCAATTAATATACGCTTATTGCGATTTATGTTACCAAAAATATATAGAAGAATACATATCGGCCTAAACCGAGGAAAACATTTTTTTTTTTTTTAATTGGGATATTTATTATAGCAAAAAGTAAACAATATTGTGTGTTTTTCTAAATTGTTGCTCTTCTTTTGTTTATAGCGCAAAAAATAAAAACCGCAGAGGTGATCAAATACCACCAAAAGAAAGCTCTATTTGTGGGGAAAAACAGAACGTAAATTTTGTTTCACGTTCAGTACAGCGTCGGAAGACCGCACAATTGTCAGTTAAAGCGACGCAGTGCTGTATCGCAAAAAATGGCCGGGTCAGGAAGGGGATAAATTCTTCCGGGGCTGAAGTGGTTCAGGGGCCACTCTGGAATTCACCACCACAACACGTACAGATGATGGACCCCGAGGTTGCGTTCCTCAGATAGACTTGGGCAATATTTTACAGCTGGTGGAACCAATGTGAAGTACAAAATCTAGAGAGTAGATCAAAGACAGGCATAAGATCTGGGCGTGCAGCTGATAACAAGAAGTATAGCCAAGGGCAAGGCCAATCGACAATAAAAGTCAGAAAGTAGACACCAAGATTAGGAGCAAGGTGACTGTATCTAGAGACTTAATAGAGCAAAGTCTTAGCTCAGCTGATTTTAAATTGCGTTGAGTAACTCTATTAGGATTCTTGGACATGACATTAGAGGAGGTGCAGAGATCCAGCACAACCCACAGAGATGGCGAGCTTTGCAGAAGAAGAACTCTCATGGTTGCGGTCCTTGGTTAGGCCAGTGATAGCTGACAGCTAGTAGAACCAATTTGAACTACAAAACCAAGAAAGGAGATCAAAGACAGGCATAAGGTCTGGGCAAGTAGCAACCAAGAATCATAGTCAAGGATAAGCCAAGTCATCAACAAGAGTCAAAGTAGAGACCAAAACTAGGAACAAGGAGACTAAATGGAGACTACACAGAGTGAAGTCTTTGCTCAGGTATTTTCAAATTGCATTGAGCATTATCAATAGAATTCTTGGACATGACCTTAGAGGAGGTGCAGAGGGGGCTCCAACTGAAGAGTTGATAACCCTTCCATACGCCATCCAAAAAATAAAACAAAACTTTTGGATTTGATAGACCTTAAAGTCAATGAAAATTTCACTATAATTATTTTAATACTTTAACATGTTAATGCTATTTTAAAATGAGTTTTTAAAGATCCTTTTTCAAGCTCTTTCTTTTATGGGGTGACAGCGCTCTGTCTCTCAGTTGTGCTCTTGCATTGTCATGCTGTCACATGTGCTTCCAATAGAGACTACATGTGGTGATTTTTAACACACATTGCTTAGGCATGGCCCACTGTTTTCACCATCAAATACCCACCCTGAGAAATGCTATGCAGTCATCACAGAGGCAGAAGAGCAGCCAGCACTGAGATACAGCAAAGAATGAAAAAAAGGTGAAGACGAGTATTTTATTTTTTAAAAAGGCAATTGTTTCAGATAGACAGGGCTTCAGAAAACTAAATGTTATATAGTTAGGGATTACATCTACTGCATCACCATATACATGAGACAATCCAGCATTAACTTGTAATCTATTCCCTTAGCCACAGCGACCCTCCCACCATTTTTTACTATATGCACCACTGTAAATAGACATATTTATAAAACAATCCGCTTCCCTACAATGCCTTGAATGACAGCCTAGCAAATGTGCTGTAATCTCTTTATACTGCCAGTTAGGAAATAAATACAGACAAGTAAATTAGAATAAACAAATCCAAACCCCGGAGAGTGAAGGAAGCACATTGGCATGCAAGACAGGCGATTCACACACATCTGGAAATGGCTGCCGGGGGGTCCAGCAGATTTAACGAAAATGAAGCAAAGTGGGGGAAAAAAATGGCAAAACACCTGCTGTATTTCATTTGTGTTCTCGTCGTGTTCATGTTTCCGTTCATTATTCATGGGAGCATTAGCCAGGAAATGTTTGGTTACATTATCAAGTGATTTGGATTCTGATATATTGTTTTGCCATTATTTGGCATGTTTTCACTTCAGAATTTGAAAGAACCTGCCGTGAGAAAAATATCCCAAGCGTCCTTCTGAAAAAGCTAGTTCCCGTCACGTTGAACCTTCAGCATTAATATAAAACTTTTAAACAATAGGAGATATTCAACTATCATAAGAAGACTCATCGTACATTCATAGGTGCTAGTTCCAAATCGAACTACAGTAAATCGAAAGAAAGATCCTGATGTGAGCCATTGTCTTCTAAAATATCATGACTGAATCATTCATTAATATCCATCTCCTTGTTAGATATCTCAATAAACACAGATCTAGTGCCCTGGGGTTTAGTCAGGGAGCTCCTTGCCAAATTCCTTGTCAGGAGGAGCTGCTGTAGTTAATTATTGGGGATCCATTGACTTCTCCCTAAGTTTGGCCTGATTGTACTTTCCTCTTCTACCACCAGGTGGCTGGGCACTTGGAGGTTTTGGATTGAGAAGGACAACTCAAGGTCAGGTTATGGGTATATGGGGTATCTCAGCCAATGGGCAGGGATTTTGTTGAATCCCTTGGCCTGCTGGTGCGGTCAGGTGATCCGAGTTCTTGTGTCCCATCTGGGTGGACGTGTGTTGTCCACCTCGGGCTACTAGCCCGGAGATTGGGCCTATCCCGGGGGCATCAGGCTGCCAGGCTGTGTGAGGGCCTATCCAGAAGTAAGAAGGCAGCGCAGGGTTGGGACTGCGGCTTGCAGTCCAAGCAAAAATGATGGTTCTGCCAGCCAGAGAACCTGTCGTGGTCAGAGGTAGAAGGAAAGCTGTCGCCACTAATGGCCAAATCGCCTTTACCAAGGACCACAGTGAGTAACTAGAGTACCGGAGAAGTATACTCACAGAACAGGCATGGTGGAGAATCGGGAAACTTCAGGCGGTGATCAAGTCAGGGACCCAACTAGCGGAAGTGATGCTTGCAGAGCAGCCTTGTGTGTCAACAAGCTAGGGACCGAGCTGGTCAGCAGGGATGAAGCTTGAAGGTATCCGAAGTGCCAAGCTAGGGACCAAGCAGGGAAGCGTGGGTGACGTTTGAAGGAGATACCACCACAAAAGCCATGAGGAGCTCACGGGATTCTAAAATGTAAAATGTATTTTGAAGTGGAATTTCAGACAAAACCTACTCTTAAAAATGTTTCCTCACCTCTCCTCCTAACACCTATTCTGACTGTATGAAAAAATATTCTGGATATTTTCAGGGCACTCTGGCCTTGGTCACATGATCCCCTACAGTACGTCAGCCAGCTACAGGGGAGAGGAGAGAGCGCTCCTGCAATGGAAGCATGATGTCACCCATAGGCTTCAATGGCCCATCCATTGTCAGTGCTACCTTCTCTCCCCTGCAGCTGCCGCTGGCTGTCAGAGGGGAGCTGGATCAAGTGACTAGACCAGAGTCATTTTCAAGAGTAGTTAGGGTTTGCTTGGAAATCAACTTTAAACTTTACCATGTCAATGCCATTTTGCCCTATGCTGAAATTGCCTATAAACACAAGGGCTGCCTTCTTTTAAACTACAAAAATGAATCCTTTAAATTAACAATATCCAGAAAAAAATATACCAAATAAATTATATAACAACTCTTGGTTACTAGAAGAGATCGTTGGTGTCTGCTAGCTAAAAAGCTTAACTAAAATCCACTATTGTCCTTATTTCTGACTGAGTCACCTAATACCAACAGGGGAGCACCAGGCTTCCAGACACCCCCCACCCCCACCCCGCTGTGTAACCATCTTGCTTTTCACAGACACCAAAAGACCCTGCAAACAGCCAAAGTTTATGTGACAATCACATACAAATCCAAATCCGCTATCAAACTGTAAACAAGAGAGCGTGGGTGGAGAAAAAATATTTCCTTTTCAACTTTGAAGTCCCAGCTCCTTCTGGAGCCCGTGAAACCCTGCTTTTATCATCATGGTGAACAGTGCACCATGATGAAGTATTTTATGGAGAGGAAACGTGTTGGTGATTAATGTTGTTGTGCCTACTATCAAGGTACTAACTCCACAGCAAGGAATGACGCTGTGCATCCTGTCCTAAAGTGTCATTGGTTGTTATGGTGCTGGCGGGTGGCCTGCCTACACCATTTGAAAACATGATGCTGATAATGGTCACCCAGGGGGAACCCAAATGGCATCCCAGTTGAGGATCACTGTAGAAGTGGAACATCAACTGATCTATTGGCAGGAACCATAGTTAATAAAACTACAGGGAGGACCCTGTTTTAATGCTAGTGACAGGCTACTTCATAAATATACATTTTATTGTCAAAAGTATTGTGACGCCTGCCTTTACATGCCTATTAACTTTAATGGCACCCCAGTCTTATGCCCTCGTACACACGGTCGGATTTTCCGATGGAAAATGTGTGATAGGACCTTGTTGTCGGAAATTCTGACCGTGTGTAGGCTCCATCACACATTTTCCATCGGATTTTCCGACACACAAAGTTTGAGAGCAGGATATAAAATTTTCCGACAACAAAATCCGTTGTCGGAAATTCCGATCGTGTGTACACAAATCCGACGCACAAAGTGCCACGCATGCTCAGAATAAATAAAGAGATGAAAGCTATTGGCCACTGCCCCGTTTATAGTCCCGACGTACGTGTTTTATGTCACCGCGTTTAGAACGATCGGATTTTCCAACAACTTTGTGTGACCGTGTGTATGCAAGACAAGTTTGAGCCAACATCCGTCGGAAAAAATCCTAGGATTTTGTTGTCGGAATTTCCGAACAAAGTCCGACCGTGTGTACGGGGCATTAGTCCGTAGGGTTCAATGCTGAGTTGGCCCACCCTTTGCAGCTATAACAGCCTCAACTCTTCTGGGAAGGCGTCCACAAGGTTTAGGAGTGTGTCTATTGGAATGTTTGACCATTCCACCAGAAGCGCATTTGTGAGGTTGGGCACTGATCTTGAACGAGAAGGCCTGGCTTGCAGGACTCTTGCTTAAACTTGCTCATTCGTGTCTTTATGGACCTTGCTTTGCGTACTGGTCCAAATCATTTCGTGGAGGGGGGATTATGGTGTGGGGTTGTTTTTCAGAGGTTGGGCTTGGCTCCTTAGTTCCAGTGAAGGGAACTCTCAAGGCGTCAGCATACCAAGACATTTTGTTTAATTTCATGCTCCCAAATTTGTAGTTTTGGGGATGGCCCCTTCCTGTTCCAACATGACTGCGCACCAGTGCACAAAGCAATGTCCATAAAGACATGGATGAGCAAGTTTGGGGTGGAGGAACTTGACTGACCTGCATAGAGTCCTGACCTCAACACGATAGAACACCTTTGGTATTAATTAGAGTGGAGACTGTGAACCAGGCCTTCTCTGCCACATCAGTACCTGACCTCACAAAAGCGCTTCCTAAACCTTGTGGACAGCCTTTTTAGAAGAGTTGAAGCTGTTTTAGCTGCAAGGAGTGGCCCAACTCAATATTGAACCCAACAAACTAAGACTGGGATGCCATGTAAGTGCTTGTGCGTGTAAAGGCAGGCGTTCCAATACTTTTGGCAATATAGTGTATACATATATTTGTTTTTTAATTTTGACCATAGTTTCACTTTAAATATCTGCCTAGAGAAAGGCTTTAAAGTGAACTTCTGAGAATAGGATTATGGCAGCTGCTTGTTTTTTTTTAAGAGATATTTTAATAGTTGGGAGGTGAGTTTTACTTTAACCACTTCAATACTGGGCACTTTTACCCCCTTCCTGCCCAGGCTGATTTTCAGCTTTGAGCGCTGTTACATTTTGAATGACAATTGTGCGGTCATGGAATACTGTACCCATAAGACATTTTTATATATTTTTTTTCTCTTGGTGGTATTTAATCACCATTAGGTTTTTTTATTTTTTTCTAAATAAACAAAAAAGTCTGAAAATGTTGAAAAAAATAACAACATGTTTTTTCTTAGTTTCTGTTATAAAAATTTGCAAATAAATAATCTTTCTTCATAAATTTAGGTCAAACTATATTCTGCTACATTTAGTCTGCAGGAAAATTATAGAGTACACAAACTATGGTATATACTCTGAAAATCAGTCAATCCTGATGTACTGACGGATCTCATTTCTTGAGGCCCGAAAACACCAGGACAGCACAAATATTCCCCAGATGACCCCCTTTTTTGAAAGTAGACAGTCCAAGGTATTTAGCAAGAGCCATATATTTTTTTTTTTTAAGTTGTAATTTTTTGTCACAATTTTTCTGAAAATGAAGAAATAAAAAAAATAATGTTCACAATGTTTTTTCTTTCTTTTTTTCAGTGTCTTTTGTTGTGATTAGCTGTGATTGGCCAAAGCTAATCACAAGGTACAGATAGGCTGTGATTGGCCCTGTCTGTACCATGTAATTGCTGTGGCCAATCACAAATAACAACACAAATGTATACAATGGATGCCATGAAAGGTAGCCATCCATTGTTTACAATTGTCATGTGATCTGCTTTGATTGATCACAGCGATCACATGATACCGGCAGCGGGTCGGTATAGTGATCAGTCATTGGCTGTGTCCAGTAGACACAGCTGGTGACAAATCATGCCGCTGTCATGTCATATGACATCCACTCAGAAGGACAAAAGGCCTGCCCGACCATCAGTCTGTTAGGAGGGTGTTAGGAGACCCTGTCACCAGGTCATACATTTAAAAAAAAAATCTTCCTATTGGATTATAAGTGCATTTACCGTACATACTCGAGTATAAGTTGACCCGGATATAAGCCGAGGCACCTAATTTTACCACAAAAAACTGGGAAAACTTATTGACTCGAGTATAAGCCTAGGGTGAGAAATGCGCAGCTACTGTAAGTGGAAAAGAGGGTCAACAATGCCCATTTGCAGCCTCACTGTGCCCATTTGCAGCCTCACTGTGCCCATTTGCAGCCATAGGTCCCCCAAACTTCAAACTCGGTAGTTAAGGGTTCCTAGATGCCCCCTAGCTGCAGCCAAAATTTGGGGTCTCTGGACCCAAAGGGTCCTGAAATGACAGATGGACACAGTTGACCGACTTTCCCAGCACCAAGTGGCCCCGAAATAAGGGGCCACAAATTCAGTTTGGAAAATGTCAAGCACTTTTCTGCAGCAGAGAATGACATTTTCTGAACCGATTTTGGGGCCCCATATCTCGGTGCCACTTGATGCTAGGAACCCCAGCTTTGGATATGTTGTAGTGCTAGTTCCACTGGGTTTGCACACCATTTTGGGGCCCCATATCTCGGGGCCTCTTGATGCTAGGAACCCCAGCTTTGGATATGTTGTAGTGCTAGTTCCACTGGATTTGCACACCATTTTGGGGCCCCATATCTCGGGGCCTCTTGATGCTAGGAACCCCAGCTTTGGATATGTTGTAGTGCTAGTTCCACTGGATTTGCACACCAAATTTCTAGCACCAAGTGGCCCCGAGATACGGGGTCCCAAAATCGGTTCGGGAAATGTCATTCTTTGCACCAGAAAAGTGCTTGACTCGAGTATAAGCCGAGGGGGGCACTTTCAGCACAAAAAAAGTGCTGAAAAACTCGGCTTATACTCGAGTATATACGGTAATTGATTTTTGTTCATGTTATTGATCTGGAAAAAAATAACCTCTCTCACTGTAGATACCTAAAAGCAGTAATATTGAAGCTGTTTGTCACCATCTTGGCTGTGATGTCAGCAGTGGGGATGAGCCAAACTGCCCTGGGTACGGTTCAAGAAAGGTTTGGTGAACTGCAAAAGAGTCTGTGAGCTGAACCCAAACCCCACTGTAATCAATGGGAGCCAAATCTCTAGCACTACCCCCCCCCCCCCCGTAGGAGTTGTTGAAGTTAGGGTTCCCCATTGCTGCCCAGCCAGTCACACAGCATTTCCTTCATTCACTCAACACAGAAAACAGTCCTTGGCCTGTTTTGTTGTTTTATTAGGGGATGATAACTTGGATGGGGTAGGGAATTATGGGATGCCCAGTGTGACAACAAACAGATCTTCAGGGATAATTTTTCCCCCTATTTACAGATCCCTCTTCTCACTTCCTCCTGTACACACTTGATTCCTCTATGTACAGCTCCTGCTCGTTCACTCTTGAGGGAACATATGCCTCGTTTCCACTGAGCGGATCGGTTCGGTTCGGTACGGTACGCTATCTTGGGTGTTTCCATTATGAAAGCGGCCCATACAACCAAACCGAACCGTTCCATTCAGGGTCCTGCATCAGATGTGGGGCCATAGAAAATGGAACGGTTCGGTTAGGGCTGGCTGAAAGAAAACCCTCTGCTATGCTATGCTGAGGCATTTTTTCTAAACCCTGTATGGCCCCTTGTGGTCCCACTTGCAGTGGAAACGCTCACCAGAATAGACCGGACCATTCTAGGCCATTCAAACTGTACCGACCCGTTCAGCAAGTTCAGAAAAGATCCATTACAGTCAGAGACTCGCAACTTCCTTGACAAAGTAGCACAAATGGAGTGAACAGCATAACACATTTCCTTCTGCCTTCCTGTGGCCACTGATCCCAGTTCCACTTGCTTGCAGAATGTTAGCCCACCTGGCTGCCACCAGTCACACCTGGCTGTTTTCCTTCCCAGTCCTGGCTCTCTGACCCAGTCTTGCCCGACTGACACATGGAGGTTCCCCAGGGCAAGGTTGGATGAAGACTTGATACAATGCTGCCTTCAAGAGAGCACTGCTACAGATGACAGTCTCTCCCCTTGTATGTCCCTGCATTGTGCTGATCTACTAACTGTCTCTCCTTGCCTCCTGTGGTGGAATCCTTCCAGGCCAGCCTCCTGAGCTCCAGCCTGAGTCAACGCCCCCCCCCCCCGTTAAGGGGTCCTTCAAGGGCCACCAATTGCCTCTCCTCAGCACTACTTCTCCATCTTCCACCTAACTCTCCTACTGGCATGTCTATTTTTGGGTTTCCCAGTTCCCTGACAGGCCCACTCCTGAGGATTGGCTGAGAGACCATAAATATTGAAGGCAGGTCCACCTCACCTCATCCCACTAGTTCCAAAACATTCTCCAATATTCTAGAAACAGGGTGGGGGGGAGCACCAGAGAGCTGCCAGGATGATTCAGTCCTGAACTCTTGTAACCCTGACCCAGTTACAGACATGTAACAGGAGCATAGTTTGCCTGCTCTCACTACTAGTAGCACACACTCGAGGGTGCTACATGTCAAATCAAAAATGCCCATTTTCTAGGCTAATATGTAAAGGGATGTCAAATTGGCCAGTAGCAGTGTTATTTTTTGTTTTGTTTTAGAGCACTGAAATTTACAAAGGAGGTAAGTAGTTTAAATTGCTGTCAAGTTACAGTTCCCTCCTGATTTCATTAACCAGATGCGGACCACCCCCCGTACATTTACTGCGGCAGGGCAGCCACACCGGGCAGAATCACATACCTGTACATGATTCTGCACTTCTGGGTCTGGGGCACAACCTGTTCCCGCTGTGATTGGACACAGTGGGAGCCAATCACCGGGTCTGGCGGACGTGATGTCTGCCAGGACCCGTCGAACGTTCGATTCACAGGCAGAAGGCCGATCTGCCTATGTAAACAAGGCAGATCGCCGTTCTGTGACAAGGGAAGGCAGTGATCTTGTGTTTCTGCTAAGCAGAAACATGGATTTCTGCCTTTCCACTGTACAAGCACCCAGCTAGCAAGCACTCCCTAGGGACACATTTCACCCTTTGATCTCCCCTGATGTAAACCCTTCCCTGTCAGTGTCATTAGTACAGTGACAGTGCATATTTTTTAGCACTGATCACTGTATTAGTGTCACTGGTCCCCAAAAAGTGTCAAAAGTGGCAATTACGTGTCCGATTAGTCCACTGCAATATCACAGTCCCGCTATAAGTTACTGAACCCCACCATTACTAGTTAAAAAAAATATATATATTTCATAGTTTGTAGACATTTTCCCTTTCGCGCAAACCAATCAATATATGCTTATATGTAGTAGAATACATATTGGCCTAAATTGATGAAGAAATTTGATTTTTTTATTGGGTGTGTTTTATAGCAGTAAGTAAAAAATATTGGGGTTATTTTTCAAAATTGTCTGTGTTTTTTGTTTATAGCGCAAAAAATAAAAATCGCAGAGGTGATCACATACCACCAAAAGAAAGCTCTATTTGTGAGAAAAAAAGGACATACATTTTATTTAGGTACAGCATCGCACAACCGAGCAATGGTCAGTTAAAATGCAGTGTTGTATCGCAAAAAATGACCTGGTCATGAAGCCTGGTCCGGAAGTAAACCTTCCGGAGCTGAAGTGGTTAAAAGATAAATAAAAAATGGTACACAGATGCCAAATGTCTCTAGAGACAAAAACACAGAAAGTAGACATTCAAAAAAACAGTAAAACCTTGGATTGCGAGCATAATTCGTTCAGTAAACATGCTTGTAATCGAAAGCACTTGTACAGTGGGGATGGAAAGTATTCAGACCCCCTTAAATTTTTCACTCTTTGTTATATTGCAGCCATTTGCTAAAATCATTTAAGTTCATTTTTTTTCCTCATTAATGTACACACAGCACCCCATATTGACACAAAAACACAGAATTGTTGACATTTTTGCAGATTTATTAAAAAAGAAAAACTGAAATATCACATGGTCCTAAGTATTCAGACCCTTTGCTGTGACACTCATATATTTAACTCAGGTGCTGTCCATTTCTTCTGATCATCCTTGAGATGGTTCTACACCTTTATTTGAGTCCAACTGTGTTTGATTATACTGACTGGACTTGATTAGGAAAGCCACACACCTGTCTATATAAGACCTTACAGCTCACAGTGCATGTCAGAGCAAATGAGAATCATGAGGTCAAAGGAACTGCCTGAAGAGCTCACAGACAGAATTGTGGCAAGGCACAGATCTGGCCAAGGTTACAAAAAAATTTCTGCTGCACTTAAGGTTCCTAAGAGCACACTGGCCTCCATAATACTTAAATGGAAGATGTTTGGGATGACCAGAACCCTTCCTAGAGCTGGCTGTCCCACCAAACTGAGCTATCGGGGGAGAAGAGCCTTGGTGAGAGAGGTAAAGAAGAACCCAAAGATCACTGTGGCTAGGGATGAGCTTCGTGTTCGAGTCGAACCCATGTTCGACTCGAACATCGGCTGTTCGATCGTTCGCCGAATTGCGAACGTTATGGGCCGTTCGCGCTAAATTCGTGTGGCGCGTCACGGCCCATAATTCACTGCGGCATCGCAGTGCATTGCTGGCTGATGATTGGCCAAGCATGCACTATGACCCGCATGCTTGGCCAATCACAGCGCCGTCAGTAGAGAGAGCTGTAATTGGCCAAAGCCAGGGTGGCTTTGGCCAATTATGGCTCAGGGGATTTAGTACACACCCCACACTATATAAGGCCGCCTGCACGGCGGCCCTGTGTAGTGTGTGTTCCGGTGTGCTGAGAGATAGAGAGAGAGAGAGACAGTGTCATTTGATTTGAGTTAGATAGATTAGGCAGAACAGTCAGTCAGTTAGCTGCACTTACAGTGTATTGTGTATATATATGCATCCCAGGTGTTGCATATATATATATACACTGTATTCAGTTTAGCTAGATCCGTTCCTGTTATCTTCTATCTAGACTATTTACATTTAATGCAGTGCGTCCTGCTCACAGTGTTCAGCTAGATCCGTTCCTGCTATTTACATTTAGTGCAGTGCGTCCTGCTCACAGTGTTCAGCTAGATCCGTTCCTGTTATCTTCTAGACTATTTACATTTAGTGCAGTGCGTCCTGCTCACAGTGTTCAGCTAGATCCGTTCCTGCAATTTACATTTAGTGCAGTGCGTCCTGCTCACAGTGTTCAGCTAGATCCGTTCCTGCTATTTACATTTAGTGCAGTGCGTCCTGCTCACAGTGTTCAGCTAGATCCGTTCCTGCTATTTACATTTAGTGCAGTGCGTCCTGCTCACAGTGTTCAGCTAGATCCGTTCCTGCTATTTACATTTAGTGCAGTGCGTCCTGCTCACAGTGTTCAGCTAGATCCGTTCCTGTTATCTTCTAGACTATTTACATTTAGTGCAGTGCGTCCTGCTCACAGTGTTCAGCTAGATCCGTTCCTGCAATTTACATTTAGTGCAGTGCGTCCTGCTCACAGTGTTCAGCTAGATCCGTTCCTGCTATTTACATTTAGTGCAGTGCGTCCTGCTCACAGTGTTCAGCTAGATCCGTTCCTGCTATTTACATTTAGTGCAGTGCGTCCTGCTCACAGTGTTCAGCTAGATCCGTTCCTGCTATTTACATTTAGTGCAGTGCGTCCTGCTCACAGTGTTCAGCTAGATCCGTTCCTGCTATTTACATTTAGTGCAGTGCGTCCTGCTCACAGTGTTCAGCTAGATCCGTTCCTGTTAAATTCCTACTGACCGGCAGGCTTGTCTGGTTACAGTATATAAAGCTACCTGAAGAAAATTACAGGTGTTCTATTTGATCCTATTAGTACCACGGTCAGGCAGCTAGACTATTTACATTTAGTACAGTGCGTCCTGCTCACAGTGTTCAGCTAGATCCGTTCCTGTTATCTTCCTACTGACAGGCAGGCTTGTCTGGTTACAGTATATAAAGCTACCTGAAGAAAATTACAGGTGTTCTATTTGATCCTATTAGTACCACGGTCAGGCAGCTAGACTATTTACATTTAGTACAGTGCGTCCTGCTCACAGTGTACAGCTAGATCCGTTCCTGTTATCTTCCTACTGACAGGCAGGCTTGTCTGGTTACAGTATATAAAGCTACCTGAAGAAAATTACAGGTGTTCTATTTGATCCTATTAGTACCACGGTCAGGCAGCTAGACTATTTACATTTAGTACAGTGCGTCCTGCTCACAGTGTTCAGCTAGATCCGTTCCTGTTATCTTCCTACTGACAGGCAGGCTTGTCTGGTTA
This sequence comes from Aquarana catesbeiana, assembly GCF_042186555.1. Lineage (NCBI taxonomy): Eukaryota > Metazoa > Chordata > Amphibia > Anura > Ranidae > Aquarana > Aquarana catesbeiana. The sequence continues at coordinate 920,246,176 of NC_133324.1, forward strand.
CAGTATATAAAGCTACTTGAAGAAAATTACAGGTGTTCTATCCCAGCTTAGTGCAGCTACAGGCCATTAGTATGTCTGGAAGGCCAAAAAGGAGAGGCAGACAGTCACAAGCCAATAAGAGAGGGCAAGCAGGCTCTGTGTCTAGTGCTGGTCGTGGAGACGGTGCATCCTCATCAGCACGTGGCCATGGGACACGCTTGGCCTTTTTTTCGGCAGCTGGCCATGTTGAGCCGCAACATGCGGAAGACTTGGTCGAGTGGATGACCAAGCCGTCCTCATCCTCCTCATCCTCTCTCACCCATGCCCAGGGTGCTTTGTCTGGCAAAGCAGCGGCCTCTTCCCTCAGCTCAATGTCATCAGTGACTCCTTCCCTAGCTCCACCATGTCCTCATGAGGATTCCCTCGAACTGTTTGACCACAGTGTTGGGTACATGCTCCAGGAGGATGCCCAGCGTTTGGAAGGCTCTGATGACGATACTGAGCTCGATGAAGGCAGTAACATGAGCGCGGACAGAGGGGGTGCCCAAGAAGGACAGCAATCTGGCAGTCATGCTCCCCCTGCTGCAGCATACTGCCAGGTTTGCTCCAGTGATGAGGAGGGAGGGGATGATGAGGTCACTGACTCAACGTGGGTGCCTGATAGGAGAGAGGAGGAGGAGGAGGAGGAGGAGGAGGAGGAGGAGGAGGCGGCAGCACATCACCAACGAGGCAGGATGCCCTCCAGGGGCCAGCCTAAGGGCAGCACATTGACTGCATCACACCCCAAAGCTCCACATGTGCAGGGCGCTGCAGTCTCTGCGCGTTATTCAAAAAGTTCTTTGGTGTGGGCCTTTTTTGAGACGAGTGCATCAGATCGCACCGCTGCTATTTGCAACATATGTCTCAAGCGTATCTCGCGTGGCCAAAATATCTCCCGCTTGGGTACCACATGCTTGACCAGACATATGTTGACCTGCCATGCAGTTCGTTGGCAAGCGTATCTAAAAGACCCACACCAAAGAACAAAGAGGATCTCTCCTTGCTCCTCATCAGCTGAGATTTCCAACCCCACTAGACCTTCAGTCCTCTCTGAGACCTGCAGTGAGAGGAATGAAGGTGTAGAATTAGGTGTGTCACAGCCAAGTACTTGTGGGCAATCTGCTTTTGGTACACCGACGTCAGATTGTACCAGGCAAATTTCCCTGCCCCAGCTGCTGCACCGCCGAAAGAAGTTTGCTCCCAGCCATCCACATGCCCAGCGGTTGAATGCTAGCTTGGCAAAATTGCTAGCACTTCAACTGCTGCCTTTTCAGTTGGTAGACTCTGCCCCCTTCCGTGAGTTTGTGGAATGTGCGGTTCCTCAGTGGCAGGTACCCAAACGCCACTTTTTCTCACGGAAGGCGATTCCGGCTCTCTACCGGCATGTGGAAGGCAATGTCCATGCCTCGCTGGACAGGGCGGTCAGCGGTAAGGTGCATATTACCGCTGACTCATGGTCCAGCAGGCATGGACAGGGACGTTACCTAAGTTTCACGGCGCATTGGGTGACTCTGCTGGCAGCTGGGAAGGATGCAGGACAAGGTGCAGTAGTGTTGGAGGTTGTTCCGCCACCACGCCTCCAAAATGCTGATTGTGACACACCTCTCTCCTCCACCCCCTCCTCTTCTTCTTCCTCCATGGCCTCTTCCTCGGAACCAGCGGTGCTCCGTAGGCGTTCAAGGGGCTACGCAAGTACGCAGGCCAAAAGATGCCATGCGGTGCTTGAGCTGGTGTGCTTGGGGGACAGGAGCCACACTGGGGCAGAGGTTCTGTCAGCTCTGCAGGGGCAGGTTCAGAGGTGGTTGACGCCACGCCAACTTAAGGCAGGAATGGTGGTTTGCGACAATGGCACCAACCTCCTCTCTGCCCTCCGACAGGGACAAATGACCCATGTGCCCTGTTTGGCTCACGTCCTTAACTTGGTGGTGCAGCGGTTCTTGGGCAGGTACCCGGGCTTACAGGATGTCCTGAGGCAGGCCAGGAAAGTCTGTGTGCATTTCCGCCGGTCATATAATGCCAGTGCTCGGCTGACGGACCTCCAAAAGGAGTTTAACCTGCCCAAGAACCGCCTAATCTGTGACATGCCCACCAGGTGGAACTCAACGTTGGCCATGCTGCAGCGGCTGCACACGCAGCAGAGGGCCATCAATGAGTACCTGTGCGACTATGGCACCAGGACAGGGTCAGGGGAGCTTGGTTTTTTTTCCCCACGCCAGTGGGCCATGATCAGGGATGCATGCACTGTCCTGTCACCATTCGAGGAGGCCACGAGGATGGTGAGCAGTGACAGTGCATGCATCAGTGACACTGTCCCCCTTGTCCACCTGTTGGAGCACACGCTGCGTGGAATAATGGACAGGGCACTTGAGGCAGAACAGAGGCAGGAAGAGGAGGACTTCCTTAGCTCTCAAGGCCCCCTTTATCCAGACAGTGTTCCTGCGTGCCCGCCGATCACACAGGAAGAGGACGAGGAGGAAGAGGAGGAGGAGGAAGATTGTGTCAGTATGGAGGTGGAGCCTGGCACTCAGCATCAGCAGCAGTCTTTAAGGGATCAGTCCCAAGAAACACATGGACTTGTACGTGGCTGGGAGGAGGTGGCTGCGGACCATGTCGTTCTTAGTGACCCAGAGGACTCCGGACCGAATGCCTCAGCAAACCTACGCTGCATGGCCTCCCTGATCCTGCAAAGCCTGCGTAAGGATCCTCGTATTCGTGGTATCAAGGAGAAGGACCAATACTGGCTGGCAACCCTCCTTGATCCACGTTACAAGGGTAAGGTTGCGGACCTTATCTTGCCATCGCAGAGGGAGCAGAGGATGAAACATCTTCGGGAGGCCTTGCAGAAAGGTCTGTGCAACGCGTTCCCAGAGACTGGGAGGTTACAAACTCCTGTTTCTGGACAACGTGTTGCTGAGGCTTCGGTCAGTCAAAGAAGGAGCGGTGGAGAAGGTGGCCGTCTGACCGATGCGTTCAGACAATTTTTTGGTCCGCAGCCCCAAGGTATGATCGGTTCCAGCAACCATCGCCAGCGTCTGTTTTACATGGTGCAGGAATACCTAGGGGCAAGATCAGACTTGGACACCTTTCCCACCGAAAATCCTCTGGGTTACTGGGTCTTGAGGATGGATCACTGGCCAGAGCTTGCACAGTATGCAATTGAGCTACTGGCCTGTCCTGCATCCAGCGTTCTTTCGGAACGCACATTCAGTGCTGCTGGAGGCGTGGTAACCGATCACAGGGTGCGTCTGTCCACCGACTCGGTCGATCGGCTGACCTTCATAAAAATGAATGAGTCTTGGATCACCACCAGCTACCAAGCACCTGATGCTGATGTAACCGAATAATTTTTTTTGAAATCTCAGATCCCTTCAAAGACTGCCTATGCTGATGCTGAGTGACTATCCCTGAGTAATTATCCTCTTCCTCCTCAATCATCACGCTGATAGCTTGTAAGAACATTTTTGGTTCTGGGCGCCACCACCAGTGCCTAAGGCACAATTTTTCAGCCCCTGTTTAACAGGGGCGTGTAATTACAATTTTTGATGTAATACTTTGCAGCAGGGCTCGTTCCTGCATTCCAACTAGAGTGTCTGTGAGGGGTTGCAGTGTTGTGGCACCAGCACCAGTGCCTAGGGCCCAATTTTTCTGCCCCTGTCTAACAGGGGCGTGTAATTACAATTTTTGATGCAATACTTTGCAGCAGGGCTCGTTCCTGCGTTCCAACTAGAGTGTCTGTGAGGGGTTGCAGTGTTGTGGCACCAGCACCAGTGCCTAAGGCCCAATTTTTCTGCCCCTGTCTAACAGGGGCGTGTAATTACAATTTTTGAAGCAATAATTTGCAGCAGGGCTCGTTCCTGCGTTCCAACTAGAGTGTCTGTGAGGGGTTGCAGTGTTGTGGCACCAGCACCAGTGCCTAAGGCCTAATTTTTCAGCTCCTGTTCAACAGGGGCATGTAATTACAATTCTTGATCTAATATTTCACAGCAGGGCCCTGTGAGGGCTTACAGTGTTGTGGCCACAGCAACACCTAAGGCCCAAATTTCTGCTGAGTATATAGGGCAGGACCCTACTTTCAAACATCTAACTTACAAACGACTCCTACTTGCAAACGGAAGGAGACAACAGGAAGTGAGATGAAATCTACCCCTAGGAAGGGAAATTCTCTCCTGTAAGAGTTAATATGGGAAAACAATTTCTCCTTTCCACTGATGCTTTCCAATCCTTGTTCCACAAAAAAACCCAAATTTTCAAAAAACATTTTTCATTGGGACAAAAAAGTGAGGTGAAATCTTCTGAAGAGGAGGAAAGACAGCAAAACAAATGTCACAGGGGTGATAACCCTTCCCTATGTTTTCCAAAAAGCTTAGAAAAGATTTTTTGGCTGGAGCTAAACACGTTAAAAATGTTCAAAATTACAAACAGATTCTACTTAACAACAAACCTACAGTCCCTGTCTTGTTTGCACCGCCTGTATACTGCTGTTCAGAGTATATAGGGCCTGGTGGCCCCACACCTTTCCTTATTTTAATTTGGGTGCGGGGTTCCCCTTAATATCCATACAAGACCCAAAGGGCCTGGTAATGGACTGGGGGGTACCCATGCCGTTTGTCTCACTGATTTTCATCCATATTGCCATGACCCGACATGACATTAAACCCGCAAGCAGTTTTAAATGAGATTTTTTCCTTTAAAAATGACATTTGGTGCAGGGACTGTTCTAAACATGGGAAACACGCGTCACTTTACAGGCATACTATAGACACCCAATTTTTCTAAAAGGAAAAATTTGCGCTAGGTGTAAAGTGAAAAATATAAATCAATGAAAAATGATATTGTGCTCAAGTGTGCAAAAATATTGATAATAATAAACCTATGAGGAAGTATCCTGCGACTATGCGCTATAACCCTGATAGGGGGCACCACTAAGAATATATACAAAAAGCGCAGCGCTGGATTTGAGTATACAGTGAAAAATATTCAAGCAATAAAATTATTTTGTTCAAATAAAAAATGTGCATATTAATCTTCAAAAAATGTCCATAAAATACAAAAATATAAGTGATTAAACGTCCGTGAGGTACATGAAACACCAATCTGGATATCTGACTTCCACCGCTGTGAGACCCGTCACCAGAAAGATTGAAGGCTTACCGGACCGCCTCTTTAAAAAGGCATGAATCAATCACCACCATGGATGCTGTCCCTCTCCTGGCTGGATCCTGCTGTGAAGCACTAGATGGTTGATCCCAAATCAGTCAGCCGTGAAGGAGCGCCAATCCCAGTAGCATAAATATCCAAAGAAAAAAGGGGGGAGAAATGCTCCAATGGTGTAGTAAATTATTGGTTCCTTTATTAAAAAGCCATGAAGGCGTTTAACAATACAAAAGTCCTTGCAAGGAGTGATAAAACAATTCCGATAGAAAATGAAAGTCCGCGCATGCGCAGTCCGTGCGTACGTGTCTACCCTCTGGGTAGACACGTACGCACGGACTGCGCATGCGCGGACTTTCATTTTCTATCGGAATTGTTTTATCACTCCTTGCAAGGACTTTTGTATTGTTAAACGCCTTCATGGCTTTTTAATAAAGGAACCAATAATTTACTACACCATTGGAGCATTTCTCCCCCCTTTTTTCTTTGGATATTTATGCTACTGGGATTGGCGCTCCTTCACGGCTGACTGATTTGGGATCAACCATCTAGTGCTTCACAGCAGGATCCAGCCAGGAGAGGGACAGCATCCATGGTGGTGATTGATTCATGCCTTTTTAAAGAGGCGGTCCGGTAAGCCTTCAATCTTTCTGGTGACGGGTCTCACAGCGGTGGAAGTCAGATATCCAGATTGGTGTTTCATGTACCTCACGGACGTTTAATCACTTATATTTTTGTATTTTATGGACATTTTTTGAAGATTAATATGCACATTTTTTATTTGAACAAAATAATTTTATTGCTTGAATATTTTTCACTGTATACTCAAATCCAGCGCTGCGCTTTTTGTATATATACTATAGACACCCCTCAGGTACGATATTTAAAGGAATATTTCACTTTTTTTTTTTTACTTTAAGCATCATTAAAATCACTGCTCCCGAAAAAACGGCCGTTTTTAAAAGTTTTTTTTGCATTGATACATGTCCCCTGGGGTAGGACCCGGGTCCCCAAACCCTTTTTAGGACAATACCATGCAAATTAGCCTTTAAAATGAGCACTTTTGATTTCGAACGTTCGAGTCCCATAGACGTCAATGGGGTTCTAACGTTCGTGCGAACTTTCGGTCCGTTCGCGGGTTCTGGTGCGAACCGAACCGGGGGGTGTTCGGCTCATCCCTAACTGTGGCTGAGCTCCAGAGATGCAGTCGGGAGATGGAAGAAAGTTGTAGAAAGTCAACCATCACTGCAGCCCTCCACCAGTCGGGGCTTTATGGCAGAGTGGCCTGACGGAAGCCTCTCCTCAGTGCAAGACACATAAATGCCCGCATGGAGTTTGCTAAAAAAACACCTGAAGGACTCCAAGATGGTGAGAAATAAGATTCTCTGGTCTGATGAGACCAAGATAGAACTTTTTGGCCTTAATTCTAAGCAGTATGTGTGGAGAAAACCAGACACTGCTCATCACCTGTCCAATACAGTCCCAACAGTGAACCATGGTGGTGGCAGCATCATGCTGTGGAGTTTTTTTTCAGCTGCAGGGACAGGACGACTGGTTGCAATCGAGGGAAAGATGAATGCGGCCAAGTACAGTGATATCCTGGACGAAAACCTTCTCCAGAGTGCTCAGGACCTCAAACTGGGCCGAAAGTTTACCTTCCAACAAGACAATGACCCTAAGCACACAGCTAAAATAACGAAGGAGTGGCTTTACAACAACTGTTTTTGAATGGCCCAGCCAGAGCCCTGACTTAAACCCAATTGAGCATCTCTGGAGAGACCTAAAAATGGCTGTCCACCAACGTTTACCATCCAACCTGACAGAACTGGAGAGGATCTGCAAGGAGGAATGGCGGAGGATCCCCAAATCCAGGTATGACAAACTTGTTGCATCTTTCCCAAAAAGACTCATGGCTGTATTAGATCAAAAGGGGCTTCTACTAAATACTGAGCAAAGGGTCTGAATACTTAGGACCATGTGATATTTCAGTTTTTCTTTTTTAATAAATCTGCAAAAATGTCAACAATTCTGTGTTTTTCTGTCAATATGGAGTGCTGTGTGTACATTAATGAGGGAAAAAATGAACTTAAATGATTTTAGCAAATGGCTGCAATATAACAAAAAGTGAACAATTTAAGGGGGTCTGAATACTTTCCGTCCCCACTGTATATCAAAGCGAATCTCCCCAAAAGAAATAATTCAAATCCACATGATTTGTTCCACAACCATTTATTTCTAAGTCCTTCAGTTTATAATCCATATAAAAAGATTATAGCAATGTGATAGGTTGTGTAACTATAAAATGTCCATCCACAAATGGAAGCCTCCACAAGGGGATTAGAAGCAAAATCCAGCAGGAACTACAGAGTATAAAAGAGAAGAGAGGAGCCTCTAATGCCGCGTACACACGGTCGGACTTTTCATCTACAAAAGTCCAACGGACGCCGACGGACTAAAGCTGGCTGGTAATCCGATCGTGTGTGGGCTTCTCCGGACTTTCAGCAGACTTTTTCAGCCTCAAATCCGACGGACTTTAGATTTGAAACATGCTTCAAATCTTTACGTCGTAACTACGACGGACCCCGAAATCCGCTCGTCTGTGTGCTAGTCCGACGGACAAAAACCCATGCTAGGGCAGCTATTGGCTACTGGCTATGAACTTCCTTATTTTAGTCCGGTGTACGTCATCACGTACGAATCCGTCGGACTTTTGTGTGGTCGTGTGTAGGCAAGTCCGTTCGTTAGAAAGTCTGCTGCAAGTCCGCCGAAAGTCCGCCGGAAGTCCGCCGGAAGTCTGTCGGACAGGCTGTCGGACTTTTGTAGACGAAAAGTCCGACCGTGTGTACGCGGCATAAGTGTAACAATATGGTTACATTTAATGAAGGTACAACATTTAACAACTCACATGGTTGATGATTAAAACAGGTACATCTAAGTATGCAGGCATCCAGGGCCGTTCTCCGCACTGCCGGTGTTCTATCGATTTGTGCCCTCAGTCGAACAGTGCCCGCGCATGCGCAGAACTGAAGGGCACTCCAGTTAATTTCCCGATCAGCTGGCGTGACGTCACCATGGCGCATGCTCACATTGTAGGAGGCTTTTTTCGATTTGATGGGCACAACTGAATGCTATGCAAACAGTGGAGGGACACTGTATTTGTCATTGTACTTTGCTGTTGCGGTGCGGGTTTACAGTGTGCTCAAGGTCCGGTTTTGTCTGTGTGGCAGGACGGGTTTGGGGTGTTGAACGGCGGGTTTTGCCTGTGTCTAAGGGCGGTTGCAACACAGACAAAACCCGCCCTTCAACACACCCACAACCCGCCCTGCAAAAGCGAGGCTTAATCTGACAATTACGGGGTCCTTCAGCTCTTTGCATAGCATTCAATTGTGCCCGTCAAATGGTACCTCCCATCGAAAAAAACCTCCTACGATGTGCGCATGCACTATGGTGACGTCACACCAGCTGATCAGGAAATTAACTGGAGTGCCCTTCCGTTCTGCACATGTGCACAAATCGACAGAACACCAGCTCTCAGCGCTTTTAGTCTGCAATCATGACCGGGAAGACTACCCAGAAAGCGAGGCTTGAAACGCTTGTGGAGCACAGCATGGAAGGGATGACATTGATGGCGGTGGGGAGGACGGTCTATGTGGACAGCTTTACCACGGATGCCTGCATACCTAGATGTGCCTGTTTTAATCATCAACCATGTGAGTTGCTAAATGTTTTACCTTCATTAAATGTAACCCCATATTGCTACACTTAGAGGCGCCTCTCTTCTCTTTTATACTCAGTTGTGACGTGATGCCAGTGGCGGCCCGTGCATTGAGGGCGCACGGGCGCCATCCTCCTTTCTCTGCTGCCGCCTCCCTATCCATGCGTCTGGCCCCCTTCAGGATGCCAGACACATGGATTCCTATGGCGGGGGGTGGGAGGGGGTGTTTTTTTTTTTTGAAGCACGTAATTAGAGTCAGAGGCTCTAATCGTCTTCAAAAAAGGGTGGGCTCGGGGTGAAGAAAATGCGCCCTGATCCCACCCAATTGCGTGACCATAGCAAATTAATTTTCGCTATCTTCACACTACAGTGCCTCCCCACCAATCAGGAGACAGGTCGGTGAGACCTGTTTCCGGATTGGCCAAAGCACCAGGCAAACCTATTGGATGCCTAGTGGCGCTTTGGAAAGCGGAGGACGCATGAGAGGAGCGGACACCTCCGCAACTGCTGCTGCCCGAGTGTGGAGGAGAGGAGGAGAGTGGAGACACAGAGGATACTCGTCAGGTAAGTGCTGGACCACCCATGGGGGTGGGGGGGGGTCTAGAGCTGCGAGCCCCGCGTGGGGGATGCAAGTGCCAGCTGCGAGCCCCAGGGGGCGGGGGGGTGCAAGTGCCAGCAGCTGCGAGCCCTTTAGAGCCCATTTTCTCTCTAATTTTTTTATTGCCAAGGTAAGTGGCTGCATTTGACGGGCACAAATGGCTGCATATGATGGGCACAATGGCTGCATTTGATTGGCACAAGTGGCTGCATATGACGGACACAAGTGGCTGCATATATTGGGCACAAGTGGCTGCATATGACGGGCACAAGTGGCTGCATATATTGGGCACAAGTGGCTGCATATATTGGGCACAAGTGGCTGCATATGACGGGCACAAGTGGCTGCATATATTGGGCACAAGTGGCTGCATATATTGGGCACAAGTGGCTGCATATATTGGGCACAAGTGGCTGCATTTGACGGGCACAAATGGCTGCATATGATGGGGCCCAGTGAGGCTGCAATTGATGGGGGGGGGGGGGGGGGTCAGTATTTTTCAGTTTTTTTGCTCCCCCCAAAAAATTTTGAGCACCAGCCGCCACTGCGTGACGCTACTTGTATATCAAGACATCATTTGTATATCTAGTCAAAATGTATTAAAACATTTCGCTTGTCTTGCAAAACACTCAAACCAAGGTTTTACTGTACTTGATTTTAATATACTGTTACCTGCAATTTTTAATGTCGGTGACAAGTTCAAGCTTTATTAAAGGCATTTTACACTACTGTAAAATGACATGTTTTGATCCATACTCTAAAATGATGTGTCTTGACCAAACCTGTTTTTTTTTAACATGACCAGAATATGCATTGAAACAGGTAGTGCCCCAGTGTTGTGACATTCTTATAATGAAAATTATGTTTAAAACCTTTTATTTTAATTAAGGATGGGCTGAGGGTCAACCCTTGAGTGCTTAGTGTCCGCTCTGCTTGGAGGAACAGCAACTGTATTGTCTGAAAGGTTTGGCTTCTGCAGGACCCTGTTGTTGCTCCCAAGTCCCCCCTTCCCCAGAACGGAGGAGTCATGATAATGATGGGATCTCTGCCGGACAGAACATAAGCTCCCCCCACTCGCTAATGGGATCTCTTGGTTAAGAGAATGTAAGAATTTGTTTCAGCAGTAATACCTGGGAAATTTTGGCCTTCTCAATCTAACTCTCAGCAGGCGAAGAAGTGAAGCATTGTATTACTTTACAAAATGAATGTCTACTTTTATATAGCTAAAAGATTTCTGTGATTTTCAGGCTCAGATCATCTGTGAACAGCTATAACATATCTACTTCTTGCTTCCTACTGAGAAAACCAGGGCTTTACCTTGTTAACATCAGTGAGCGGATGTTATATTAGTTTCCATACTAGTTGTGTTTTCCTGTTCCACGTGAGAGTCCTATTTCTCCGTTTTATTTTCTCAGTGTGCATTGGGGAAAGTGCTTTATCTGCTGCAGAGTAAATGGACGTCACAACATGAAACAGATCCTAACTATCCAATGCTCTGTTCAATGACCTTTCCAATCAAAAATGTAAAGGGTATGTAGACTCGAGTAATGAACTTCCTTTGTTTGCTCCCTTCTGGTTTGTTAAAAACACTGTCTCTATAGCATCCTCCTAGATAGGTTTCTAGTTAGGTTAGGTAAATGCAGTTCTCGTGGCTCTACTGTAATCAGTTGAGAAGCTTGTGATTGCTTTGGGCTGTTCTGGGCTCTGCAGGCTGCAGGTTTGATTGCTTCCCCCTGTTTTCTAGAGGATTCCAGAATATATTGGGTTAGGAGAGTCGAATAAGCAGCCTGCAATTTTATGTGGTCCCAGCCAGTCTCTGGGAGAGGGTGCCCAGAAGGTGGCTGGGGAGTACATAAATAGTTTGGAGTCTGAGGCAGCTCTGTTCTTGTCCAGGAGAAGTTCCTAACCTAAGGGGTTTTGCCCTTCTACGCAGTCCCAGCTGCTGTTCTTTGTGTGTTCACCAAGGTCCCAGCTGTGGCAGAGCTGGGGGGTGTCAGGGCTGGGCTCAGCCCTTCCTTCTCAAAGCTGGCCGCTCAGCTGTCAGCTAATTGCCAGCTCCTATCACTCCACAGTGACTCACCTGTTGATGATATCCTGCTCGTCAGTCCTGCCTACTTAAGCCATCCAGCCCCGATGATCTCTGCCTTCACCTTGGTCACATCTCTAGAGACGTTTTCCTGTGTTCCTGTTAAAGACTTGCTTGGCTGAGATTCCTTCTGGCTCCAGATCCTGCTTGCTGTTCTACTATGCTCATCTCTGGCTCCCTGGCGTTTTGGCTTGTCTGACTATCTGTTCCGGTTCCTGAACTCTGGCTATGTTTTGACTACGTTTACTCTGTTTACCTTTTTTATAATTATTAACCACTTCAATACCAGGCACTTATACACCTTCCTGCCCAAGCCAATTTTCAGCTTTCAGCGCTGTCGTAAATTGAATGACAATTGCGCGGTCAAGTTACACTGTACACAAACACATTTTTTATCATTTTGTTCCCACAAATAGAGCTTTTTTTGGTGGTATTTGATCACCTCTGCGTTTTTTATTTTTTGCCCAACAAATAAAAAAAGACTGAAAATTTAGAAAAAAAAAAGTTTTTCTTTGTTTCTGTTAATTTTTTTTGTAAATAAGTACGTTTTCATCTTCAATGATGGGCACTAATATGGCTGCACTGATGGGCACTAATAAGGTGGCACTGATGGGCACCAATGAGGTAGCACCAATGAGGTGGCACTGATGGGCACTGATGATGGGCACTGATGGGCACTGATAGGTGGCACTGATGGGCACTGATAGTTGGCACTGATGGGCACTCATAGGCGGTACTGATGGGCACTTATAGGCGGCACTAATGGGCACTCGTTGGCGGCACTGATGGGTACTTATGGGTGGCACTGATGGGTACTTATGGGTGGCACTGATAGGTGGCACGGATGGCCACTAATGAGCACTGATAGGTGGCACTGATGGACACTGATGGGTGATACTGATGATACTGATGGGTGGCATTGCTGGGCATCACTAATTTTTATTGTGCCATAGAGGTGCCAGTCAGTGCCCATTTGTGGGAAAATGTTGATCATTGATTTTCACATGTGGATGGCCACGGGGGATGTACCTGGCCATCCACATGTTAGGAGCTTCCCTGGTGGTCCTAGCAGCTTCCCTTGTTGTCTAGTGTGGGCATCCGAGGGGGGGGCTGCGCTGATAAACAATCAGCGCAGACCCACCTGTCAGGAGAGCCGCAGATCGGCTCTCCTCTACTCGCGTCTGTCAGACGCGAGTGAGGAAAAGCCGATCACCAGCTTTTCCTGTTTACATCATGATCAGCCATGATTGGACACGGCTAATCACGTGGTAAAGAGCCTCCGCCAGAGGCTCTTTACCGAGATCGGTGTAGCGGTGTGTCAGACTGACGGGCGCGTGGCGGCTGTTATCCTGCAGGGCGTCATATGATGCCCAGTCAGGATAACTGAACCACTGCCTGGCCGTCATTCTGGTATAGGCCGGGTGTGAAATGGTTAAACAAGTGTAATTTAACTGTACTTCTGTCTCGGTCTGATTCATGGTTCCTGACAGGGGGCCTGCTTGCTAAGAATCATTGAAGCTAAACAAGGGGATTTCACCAAGGAAATGCCTGTCTGATATTGGAAGGAGACATCCAAGTATCCAGGGCTTTGTGAGTATAGAACTAAGTGTAGGATCTGGGTGACTGTTGTTGCTGCTAGCGCTTGTGCACTAATACTAAGGCTTGCCTGACATGGGACCTTGCTGATGGTGTCCCAGTGCTGTTTATAATTTTCTGGGCTATTGCTAAAAGGACTGTCCTGAGCAGTAATGATAAAGTGGAGAGTGTCCTATGATTGCAGATCTGTGTTCCGGGACTATGCCACAGTCCCCTACACTCTACCTAGGTTATTCAGCAATAAATTTGAAAAAAGCAACCATTAGATTTATTAAAGTGTTACTAAACCCAGGACCCTGTATTCACTGTATCTGGTCTCCGACAGTGCACAGAACATGGAAATGCAATTATTTTAGTAAATATAAACTGCTAAATACCTTTTCTCATCAGTAGCATATAGCAGTCTTGTGCCTTCTATCAATTTTTGGCCAAGCACTGGTTAAAGCTTGTAGGAGGAGTTTTCATTCTCCTCTGACTGTCCTATGATGCTACATTACTCCTGACCCTCTGTCTGGACAGTGCTGATTGGCCCTGTGCCGATCACATGCACCCTCCCAGCAATACACACCAAATTGAGCATGTGCAGAGTGCCCCCAAGGCTCTGTACTAGCAGGAGATGGATTGGGGACAGTGGAAGAAGGGGTGGATCAGAGAAGACAGGATCAAACAGCCTTTTTACACAATGCAGAGCATTAACACCTTCGGTTCTAAAATGAGCACAATTTAACAAGCATACTTTACTGCATATACAGACACAGATTTTACTGTTGTGGGTTCAGTAACACTTTAAGCCAGAAGAGTGCAAAAAATACTTGCTGATAACTTCCTTTGTTCTTTGTCTGTGCTAAACTGTTATCGGTTACATGGTTCCCATCTGATCCTGACTACTACAGAACCCCTTCCCTCTTTATTATGGAGAAGGAAATAGGGAGTAGTGTTTGTAACACTCTATCTCCATGGATACAGTACAGTGAAGTATGTGTTGGCACCCTACGTGTTAGGTACCTAGTAGTAGAACCTGACTTGTAGGAGAAGACCTCTCATACAACGCTGGTTCAGGAGCCACTGGAGTGGGGACAGTGGTCTCCTGAGCACAGTGGGGTAGGAGTGCCTATAGAAGTAAGTCTCTGATGCTGAGATGAGGAAGAGATCCCACTGGGATGGCTGGACTGCAGATCTGGTGGAGACTGGAGGCAGCAGGCTGGAACACCGGAGATGCAGAGAACACTGGAGCTGAAGCTGAAGGTGCAACAGCAAGGAATAAACAGCAGACACAAGCAAGGTCAGACAGTCCGGGTCAGCAGGTAGGTGAGACAGGCAATAACGGCAGGCAGAGGCAGAGTAGGTAGGCAGGCAGAGATCGGCAACGGTATCAGGCAGGAGCAGTCGAATAGTCAGGCAGGCCGGGTCGGATAGGAGCGGGACGGATGGTCAGACAAGCCGGGTCAATCAGGAATCAATCAATCAATCAGATGCAGGTTACAGAGATCACAGAGCTGAGATGAAGCAGCAATGCGCCAGAGGCACAGGGGAACTTTTATGCGCTCTTTGGCGCCAAAACGGCGCTAACGCGAACGCGCGCGCGCCCGTGCATGCACACCATGCCTGGAAACATCAGGATTCTGCTGTGGAGCTCACACAGGAGCGCGCCGGCGCATAGGCGCATGCAAACGCCCAGGTCTGGCGCCGGCGGCTCCCTGACATTGCCCCCCCCAAGGGGCAGCCTCCGGATGCCCATAAGCCTTCTCTTCTCATGGTGGGCAGAAAAATAGGCACAAACTAAACGCCTAGCGTGCACATTACTATCTGGTTCCCAGGAGTTACTTTCTGGACCATAGCCTTTCCATTTAATTAGGAATTGGGTTTGTCCCTGTCTTCTCCTGCAATCAAGGATAGATTCAACCTCAAATTCCTCGCTGCCATCAATCAAAACAGGTTCAGGAGGTCAAGTTCCTCTACCAGGGAAGGGATCAGGTACAGCAGGTTTAAGCAGCGACACATGGAACACTGGGTGAATCTTAAGGGAATCAGGCAAGGTCAGTTCGTAAGAAACTTCATTAATTTTCCTCTTAACCGGAAAAGGTCCCATAAATCTAGGTGCCAACTTCTTAGAAGGACATGCTAATTTGATATTATTTGTAGAAAGCCATACCTGGTCACCAAGCTGTAACTTCAACTCCCCTCTTCTTTTCCGTTCGAAGATTCTCTTACCGTCTGCCTGAGCCTTGGATACTGCTTCCTGCAACATCTGGTTGTTGTGACTGAGGAAATCCACCGTACTCTGTACTGCCGGAACTGAAGACTCTGGAAGGAAATCAGGTAGAAAAGTTAGATGGAAGCCATAATTGGCGAAAAAAGGGGATTGACCGGTGGCAGAATGTTTAGCATTATTGAAAGCAAATTCTGCCAAAGGTAGCAGGGATACCCAATCATCCTGTGAGAAGGATGTAAAGCATCTGATGTACTGCTCAAGGGTCTGATTGGTCCTCTCCGTCTGTCCGTTAGTTTGAGGATGATAGGCCGAGGACAAGGCCAGTTTGATTTTTAAAGTTTCACACAGGGCTTTCCAAAAACGTGAGGTGAATTGTACCCCTCTATCAGAGATTATGTTTACAGGGACTCCATGAAGTCTGATGATCTCTTTGATGAATATACGAGCTGTTTCAATAGCCGATGGAGTTCCTCTTAACGGGAGAAAATGGGCCATCTTGGTTAAACGGTCCACTACCACAAAGATGGCAGAGCACCCCTCAGAACATGGCAGCTCTACAATAAAGTCCATAGAAATCATCTTCCAGGGTCTATCGGGTACAGGTAAAGGTTTTAACAAGCCCCAAGCTCAATTCCTGGATGTCTTATTCTGGGTACAGATAGGGCAGGAGCTGACATATTTTTCGCAAAGGTCTTTTAGATTGGGCCACCAGAATGTACGCTGCACCAATTCCAGGGTTTTGCGAACCCCAAAGTGACCTGCCAATGGGTGATCGTGAAGCAGCATCAAGACCTTGACCCGAACCTCCTCAGGGACAAAAATTTGACTTCCTCTCCAGAACAATCCATCTCTGTTAGTCAAGGTCATCCCTGTATGCCTGGCTGATTCAGAGGATGCTTCCTTAATCTGGGAGAGAAGATCTGTTTGCAGGAGTAGGAAATTGTTTGCAGGTAGGATGGTGTCAGGAGTAGATAAGTCCTTAGGGTTGTCATGCATTCGTGACAATGTGTCTGGTTTAATATTTTTTGCGCCTGGCCGATAAGTAATGTGGAAGGAAAAACGTGAAAAAAACAGGGCCCAGCGGGCTTGTCGAGGCTTTAGTCGTTTAGCAGATCGCAGATATTCCAGATTTTTATGGTCAGTGTAAATCAGTACTGGATGCATAGCCCCCTCCAACAGGTACCTCCACTCCTCTAGTGCAGTTTTAATAGCGAGAAGCTCTCGATCGCCAACATCATAGTTCTTCTCCGCAGGAGAGAGTTTTCGGGAGAAGAACCCCACAGGATGCATTACATCTTTACTGCCTCTGTGTTGCGAAAGTATCGCACCTACCGCTATCTCAGAAGCGTCCACTTCCAAGATGAATGGTAAGGATGGTTCAGGATGGCTGAGGATAGGTGCTGAGGTGAATAGCCTCTTGAGGTTCTCGAAAGCATCTTGGGCTAGTTGGTTCCAGGAAAAACGGGTATTCTGTTTGGTCAACTGCGTGATGGGTGCAATTATGGCTGAAAATCCCCTGATAAACTTCCTGTAAAAATTTGCAAACCCGATAAACCGTTGGACCCCCTTCTTGTCCATGGGTACCGGCCAGTCCAGAACAGCGGAAACCTTCTGCGGGTCCATTTTGATGCCAGTTGATGAAATTATCAACCCCAGGAATTGAATGCTCTGTTGCTCGAATTCACATTTTTCCGCTTTTGCATAGAGTCTGTGTAAGCGGAGACGACCCAATACCCGACGAACATGTTCTCGATGTAGATCCAGAGATTCCGAAAAGATCAAGATATCGTCCAGATATGCGATCACGAACACATCTAGGAAGTCCCTGAGAACATCATTGATCAGGTGTTGGAAGGTCGCAGGGGTGTTGCAGAGTCCGAAGGGCATAACTAGGTATTCATAATGCTCGAATCGGGTCTGAAAGGCTGTCTTCCACTCGTGCCCTGCCCGGATACGGATCAAATTATAGGCCCCTCTTAGATCAAGTTTTGTAAAAATGACGGCAGTCCTTCATTTCTGGAATAATTCAGGTATCAGGGGTAGGGGATACCGATTCTTGACCGTGATTTTATTCAGTTCTCGGTAGTCTATACACGGGTGGAGAGACTTGTCTTTCTTAGCGACAAAGAATATTCCGACACCAGCTGGGGAGGTGGAATGGCGAATGAACCCCTTGGCCAGGTTTTCATCTATGTATGCCTTTAGTACTTCTTGTTCCTTTTCTGATAGAGGAAAGATGCGTCCAAAGGGAATTTCGGATCCTGGTAACAGCTTGATGGGGCAATCGTAGGGACGATGAGGTGGAAGAGAGTCTGCCCCCTTTTTACTGAAAACATCGATTTATTTGTGATAATGATTAGGTATGGGCTGGCAATTTTTCTGGTCGGTGTCCAGACAAAGCAGAGTGGCTGAGGAGTCCGGATCTTTCATCAAGCAATGTTCTTGACAGTAGGATGACAGGAATTTTACCTCTACGGATGCCCAGTGGATGTGTGGATTGTGTGCCTGCAGCCAGGGAATGCCCAGAATAATGGGGAACATAGGAGAGGTGATGGCATCAAGGACCAGCAGTTCCTTATGTTGGGAAGAAGTGGTAGCAGGCAATGGCAGGGTCTCTTGCGTTACTTCTCCGGATCTGATGCGGGAGCCATCAGCTAGAAATACAGAGAGTCCATGGGTTTTGGTCCGTAAAGGGATGTTATGTTGGCTGGCAAAAGTTAAATCGATAAAGCAGCTGCATGCCCCAGAGTCAATAATGGCGCTGACTGGAATTATCTCTTCTTGGAGCTGTAATGAGAGAGGAATGGCAAGGTAGGTAGAATTCGTAGATAAGGCAGAGAGACTGGCATGCACAGGAGATGGACACTTACTTATTTTAACTGGACAATTATGGACATAGTGCCCGGTTCCTCTGCAATAGAGACACAGATTAAGTTGCCGACGACGGGCACGTTCTTCAGCAGACAGGGCAGGTCACATCAGTCCCAACTGCATCGGTTCAGAGGTGTCAGGCGTGACATGGGCAGTGTTCATACTGGGTGAGGGTAAGTAGCGTGCTGCAGGGACCGGAGCTCGTGCTGTCATCCAAGTCGGGCGGGTTTGTTGAACAGAGCGTTCAGATCGACGCTCTCGGAGAGGACGATCGATCTGATTAGTTAGGGAGACCAAGGCCTCAAGAGTATTTGGAACACCTACTCGAGCGAGTTCATCTTTTAGTCCTTCGGATAGACCCATGCGGAATTGGTGGCGCTGGGCCGCATCATTCCACTGTGTGTCCGCGCTGCAACGCTGGAAGTCAGTAACATAGTCCTCAGCGGGTCTGCGGCCTTGTTGGAGCACGAACAGAGCTGATTCAGCTGTAGCAGTCTGTTGGGGGTCTTCATATAGTTGTGCCATGGCTTCAAAGAAAGATGACAAAGATTGGGTTAGGGCAGAGTCTCCTTCAAGTAACCAATGAGCCCAGGTCTGAGGTTCTCCTTGTAGGAGGGAGATTACAAATCCCACCTTGGTGACTTCTAGTAAGAAAGTTCGGGGCTGTAGGGCAAAGAAGAGCTGGCAGGCATTGCGAAAAGCCCGGAATTTAGCCCGGTCTCCGGAGAATCTTTCAGGAATAGGAACCCTCGGTTCAGGTGGAAACATCACAACTGAAGGGGCCGGAGCAGTCTGTGTTGGAGCTGCAGCTGAAGAGGAGACTGTAGGGTTAGACCCTGTAAGATTCTGAACTTGTCCTTCCAGTCTATTGTAGTTATCCTGAAGGGATTGCACTGCTTGAGTGAGGGCCGCCAGGTGTGTACATATCTCCTTCATTGGAGAGGTATCTCCTGCAGGCTCAGTCATGGCTGCTTCGTACTGTTAGGTACCTGGTAGTAGAGCCTGACTTGTAGGAGAAGACCTCTCATACAACGCTGGTTCAGGAGCCACTGGAGTGGGGACAGTGGTCTCCTGAGCACAGTGGGGTAGGAGTGCCTGTAGAAGTAAGTCTCTGATGCTGAGATGAGGAAGAGATCCCACTGGGATGGCTGGACTGCAGATCTGGTGGAGACTGGAGGCAGCAGGCTGGAACACCGGAGATACAGAGAACACTGGAGCTGAAGCTGAAGGTGCAACAGCAAGGAACAAACAGCAGGCACAAGCAAGGTCAGACAGTCCGGGTCAGCAGGTAGGTGAGACAGGCAATAACGGCAGGCAGAGGCAGAGTAGGTAGACAGGCAGAGATTGGCAATGGTATCAGGCAGGAGCAGTAGAATAGTCAGGCAGGCCGGGTCAGATAGGAGCGGGACGGATGGTCAGACAAGCCGGGTCAATCAGGAATCAATCAATCAATCAGATGCAGGTTACAGAGATCACAGAGCTGAGACGAAGCAGCAATGTGCCAGAGGCACAGGGGAACTTTTATGCGCTCTTTGACGCCAAAACGGCGCTAACGCGAATGCACGCGTGCCCGTGCCCGTGCGCGCGCACAAGAGTCGCGCACCCGCACGTGCACAAGCGCCACGTACCCGCGCACACCCGAGCACCGCGCTGATGCCTGGAAACATCAGGATTCTGCTGTGGAGCTCGCACAGGAGCGCGCTGGTGCATAGGCGCATGCAAACGCCCAGGTCTGGCGCCGGCGGCTCCCTAACACTACGTCAGGAAATTTGTTACTGGTAGGATTTTCACATAAAAAGAAAGGAAAAAAGGCTGAAAAGGGAAATTCATGCAGTCACCGCATCTAAGGACTCCTAGGCTGCAATACATTTTAATTTCTTAAAACTTTTCTAGTTAAAGCTAGGTAAAGATTTTAGAATATTTTTCATTGAGATTTTTTGCGGTTGTGTTTTTGTAATACTACTGTAAGAACCCTGCCATAAGCTGGAGTGTCCCCATTCCAAATTTAGTGGGATGCTAAGCTGTAGCTAGCCTGCACTCTAATTGTTATTGGTTTATCCGTTCCTTGGGTTTCCCTAAGCCTATAACATTGTTTTATCTCCCTGGGATTGGTGAGTGAGCACTTGCCCATCTACCTATAACAAAGGACACTACATGCAGACACCGTTTTTTTGCTTCTCTGAAAACCTGTAGGAGAACTTTGTGCTACACTTACTCTTTGCTGAGCAGTGACAGTGTTCACCCTGCTTGTTAGGACACTTCAAACACACCATTAAAGAGCTAGCTGAAGACGCAAAGCCTTCCATTCTTTAGAGACTACAGCATATCCTCCCCTTCCACAAGGCATAATAGCCATTAGTGCCAAAAGGGCCCATACTTCTACTTAGGACTCTTTACTAAAAGAGCGAGTTTAAACACTTAAGGGTCCTACTATTTGAACTGAATTTAATACAGAGTTCATATGTTTTTTTCTTGGGACTGTGGTGTCAGGGAACAGGAGGGAGTAGTCTGACACACATCTGGTTATTCCTCTGCCCTTCTTCAGCCTGTAACCATAGTTCTCAATCAAAGCAGAAAATGTTGGGTTTGTATAAGTGTTCATATTATACTGCAAACAGTTATCATTGTTTGACTGTTTCTGCTTTCAGTATTATTTGTTGTAGTAAATTCCCTGCAGGTAACGAGTTTATGTTACTGAAGGTCATTGCTAGTAACCTTTCAGTAAATACAATTCAACTACTTTATTTGACTCTGTGTGTTTTTAAGCTCTTTTGCTACCACAAGAATGTCGGAACCCAGAGTATCAGAGGTGTCAGTGGACTTGCAAGGTCAGAGCAACCATTAGGGTATAGATCCTTTAAGTGGCCCTCATGGGGGTAGCGCTACATTTGGGGGCTCATCCGGTATACCCCTCATGAGATGCTCAAGCAAGTCATGTGATGAGTCCAGGGCTGAAGAGCTTTGATGGTGCTTGACCTCTTGTCGCACCGCAGCCCAGCTGGATCTGTTGTGGATGTGATGAGAGTGGCCTCCAGGCTGCCACTGAATGACCAAAAGTGGCTTGCAGTGGATGCTCCCGCACCTGCTCGCGACGACTCTCTTTCTCCCTGTAGCACAGGCCGCAACTTGGCAGAAGCACAGTCTAACACAGAGTTACTGCTTCCAGATCCAGGTCATGGTTCCTAGAAAGCAAAGCTGTCCCACACAGGCTTCTTAAATCTCCTCCCAGCATTCTGTTCTACTTCCCCAGTGGCTGGGATTTGTAGTCCATAACAGTCCAACTGAATATAAATCGTGGCTCCTTGGACTACATGTCCCAAGATGCTTTGCTCCATTCTTAGTTATCATTCACCCTGACTTCAGGATGTGATGATATAGAGTCCGGGCTGGGCACTAGGAGAAAACTATTTCACTGTAGCAATACTGCAAGAGTGTCTCCTGAATATGCAGGCAATATTAGCCAGGTCCTGGCTACAGGTACAATGGCCAGAAGATGTCCTGATGTCTGTGATCTCTCAGGGGACCCGATTACCCTGATATAAACTGACTATAGGTAATTACATGAAGAGCCCTCACTAAAGTCTTGATAAAGCATTGAGATCACAGCACCAACATGAAATAATCCTTTTTAAATTTCGGTAGGTAATGTTGACCACTCCGCCGGCATTCTGCTGCAGTTTAGATGTCTTACCTCCTTCAATGGGCTACTTGGCTTGATTTGACAAAGCCTTTTTGACCTAAGCAGGTCATCTTCACCTGCTAAGGCATATCCATAAACCAAAATATGTCAGTACAAAAGGTTTTTATTACATTTATTTGTATATTTTGTCTTGTAAGAAGCTCAGAAAATGTTCTGCTATCATCCAACATAAATAAATAGACAAATGTAATATAATTTGTAAGGGGAAAATTTCTCCTACCACATGCTGTTTTATAACGAGAAAAATGCAGAAGTCAGCATGGATGAGATTACTAAAATGTCCCTGACTTTCATGATTGATTACAACAAATTTCACTTAAAGAGGTCTAGTTAATCACATAACTACAAAAAAATTGCTTTGTGAAAATATTTTAAACAAATATACACCTATACAGTAAACCTTTTCTAAGAGAAATAGAAAGGGCACCATTGCCCCATTGCTTCTGAAAATGCTGGCTGTTATGCTGACTTTAGCACTGTCTGAGTCATAAATGTGGATTACATGTACATGGGCATATACACGGGCACAGTCCTGGCCTCCAAATAGGGTTGCCATCTAGTTGCCCGCTCCATTATTTTGTTCAGGTCTTCCTGTAAAATTTCTATATCCTGATGTGAAGTTTGTGTCATCCACAAAAACAAATTGAGCTATTTATACCAACCTCTATATCATTTATGAATAAATTAAACAGAATTGGTCCCAAAACAGAGCCTTGTGGTACCCCACTTACCACTCCAGACCAGTCTGAGTATACGTTATTTGTCACCAGCCTTTGGGCACGCCCCTGTAACCAACTTTCTATCCATGAAAAAACCTTATGGTCCATGCCTACAGACCTCAGTTTGTAGATTAAAGTGGATGTAAACCCGAAATTTTTTTTTTTTTTGATGTCATAATGTAGAGTATAAGATTTGCTATCATTTGAGCCCAGTCTTGCCACAAAGAGTTAATCCATCTCTGAGCAATCCTCTTTTATTGTTCAGTGAGATAAATCTTGACAAACAGAGAAAAACTTTGTCAAATCCTCCCCCTTCCTGTGAGTGACAGGTGATTTACATATCTCGTGCACTAGCCTAAGACATGCATTATTTTTTAATTCCCACCCCCACTCCTTTCTTCAGCAGCTCTGCAAGGATTGGCTGTTCCACACCTCACCATGATTTTGCATGATTTGTCATGTGGTTACTTTCCTGTCTTTTCACTGGATGTTAGAGATCATAGCAGAAGCTCAGTGTAAGAAATACACAGAAGAAAATACATATTGACAAGGGGAGTGTAGAGGTGGGCGGGGAGTCTACTGACATCATGACTCCACCCACCAAGCTCCAGACAACAGACCCGCCCACAGAATCTGCAGTTTTTCGGGTCTCATAACAGACAGAGGGGAGACATTTGACAGGTAAAGATACATGCAGGAGGCATGTATATCCTTATAGATAACCCCTATGGCAGGAGTTTAGAAAGGATGACATTGGGTTTACATCCACTTTAAGCATTTATGGGGAACTGTATCAAATGCTTTTGTAAAATCCAGATACACAACATCTACTGGCCTTCACTTATTTAGATGACAGCTCACTTTCTCGTAGAATGTTAACATTGGTCTGGCAGGAATGATCCTTCGTAAACCCATGCTGATTACTGATCATGATACTGTTTTCATCATATATACTGTATATACAGTATCTCACAAAAGTTAGTACACCCCTCACATTTTGTAAATATTTTATTATATTAATATTTTATTTGGCACTAAAAATGGTGCCATTAAAGCACCTGAAAAGTGCCTCTCAAGCCACCCCAGTGGGAAAGCCTGAGTGCTTTCACACTTGGGTGGTGCGCTTGCAAAACGAGAAAAAAAATTCCTGCAAGCAGCATCTTTGGGGCGATGCGGGAGTGTTGTGTACACCGCTCCCAAAATGCCCTGCCTATTGAAATGAATGGCAATGCTGCCGAAGCACCTGCAAAGCGCCATCGGCAGCGAGGCAACATGGGCGCACTTAACCCTTTCTTTGGCCGCCAGCGGGGATTAAACGCGCCCCGCTAGCAGCTGTGAAACGCCACTAAAACTAGCGGCGCTTTACCACTAACGCCTGCACGGCCCCAATGTGAAAGGGGTCTTCATGTGACAACACTGAAGAAATAGAAGAAACAACTTCAAATAGATAAGAGTATGATAGATTACAAAAATGCATATTATACTAATAATATTATATATTATACTAAAGGTTCCTTTAAAAAATAAAAATAGCAAACATGTCATACTTACCTCCACTGTGCAGCTTATTTTGCATAGAGTGGCCCGAACCTACTCTTCTGGGGTCCCTCGGCGGCTCTCTCGGCTCCTCCCCGCATTTGATAACCACCTGGGAGAAGCGCTCCCCCGGGGGTTACCTTGCGGGCGTGCTCCCAAGTCCAGCATTCAGCATCCATAGACGGCGAATGCAGGACTCGGCCCCACCCCCCGTCGGCCACATCATTGGATTTGATTGACAGCAGCAGGAGCCAATGGCTGCGCTGCTATCAATCTATCAAATCAACAGCCGAGAACCCCCTAGCTGAGAGACGGCGCGTCCCTGCGCGTCAGCTAAGTAAAATGGGGGGGCTGGGGGCAGGTCACTGACAGGTGTTTTTTCACCTTAATGTATAGGATGCATAGGAAACACTTACCTTCACACCCCCTTTAATGTGACATTAGAACTATTTTTAGTAAAATTTTATTTTACTGTGACAATTATAGCTGTGTAGCTTAATTAGCTATGCGTGTAGTCTAATCTCCCTGCGATTCAAGCCTACTTTAGCATATCAACTGTTAAAAGAGCCAAAGAAAGTTATTTATTGTTTTCTGACCTTATCACCTGTTGGCCCCATGTGGTATGTATGAAATATCTATATGCAAGATCTCTTATTTATCTAATAAAAAAAAAAATAATATAGAAAATTATTTTTGTCCTGAAGAATTAATTTAGAAATGCCAGCGGGGCTATTAAAAACGTGCTGCTTGAATGCCAGTTATCACAAATATTCACCATAATGTGTCTAAGGGCTAGTTTACACTTTGCTTCAAAACATGGCTTTGGACAGGCTTTGTTAAAGCTCTCTGAACACCAGTCAAAGCCCCTGTCACTAAATAAAATGGTTAGTTTACAGTCCTGTTTACACCTTGCTTTTGCTTGGTGATTCGGTGAGGCTTTGGTGGGACTTTAAAGAGGCTTCGCTGGGGCTTCGATGAGGCTTCGGTGGAGCTTCGGTGGGGCTTTGGTGGGGGCTTCGGTGGGGCTTTGGTGGAGCTTTGATGGGGCTTCGGTGGGGCTTCAATGAGGCTTCAGTGGGGGTTCGAGAGAGCTTTGCCATAGAAATCTATGGAGGCTTTGAAGACGCTTTGAAGCACCACTGAAGCTACATGGGGTATAATTTTTGAAGCAAAGCCAAAGCAAAGCCAAAGCAAGGTGTAAACAGGACTGTAAGCTAACCATTTTATTTAGTGACAGGAGCTTTGACTAGCATTCAGAGAACTTTAACAAAGTGTGTCTGAAGCCTTGTTGAAGCAGAAGCAAGTGTAAATGAGCCCTAATATGGTTATTTCCTATGATTGGCAGCTCCTTCTACTGGCCATGTTGTGGTATTTTCCTGGTTGAGGTATTTCAGGAAAATACTGCATTATGGCCACTAGGTGGAGCTGACGACCATAAAAAAATAAATATATTATACACATTACAGAAATTACTTTTGATGGCTGTGCAAATGCCGAAGGCATTTACACGGTGAATTTTTTATGAACAGACCAACATCCTCTTTATTATGCAGAGAAAGAATGGATTTGATGATAGAGATAGCCATCAAACGTTTGCAAACATTGAAAATCTGGGGCCATTATCGACAGTCGGTAACGGTGTTACTGCTGCTGATACTGTATTGAGTTATTTTGGCTCCATTGCGTTTAATAAATAGGTTGGTGAGTACTGGCCAGCATTAATCCATTTAGTTTAGAAGAAAACAGAAAATCTTTCATATCAGTTGTTGGAACTCCCTGAGCTCTACACATCTAACAAATAATTTACTGTGTAGGCACAAGATGTTCAGATCCTAAGGAAGAATTTATTAATAAATAATCACACAGCAACTAACCAAACGTAAATCCTCACCCCTCTCTACGTTTTTTTCTTATGACATGTTCTTTGATAACGGCACCCGGTATTTCCCTATAGAAGTTAACCTTATCTTTCCCAGGAGCCCTGGCAGGTTGTGTGCAGAGAAATGAGAGATATAGAAATACTCCAATGAGTAAACAAAAAAAAAAAGGGAGTAGAAAAAAAAAAAAAAAAAAGAACATAAGGCTTGCAGATTACATGCAGCAATAAATAGAACAGATCACCCAAGGAATTGTTTTTCTTCATAAACATAAGAAAGATTTTGCTTATATTTATTTAATTAGATAAGAAATACTTTCTGCAGTTTCTTTATCAGTATCGGCATAAAGGGACTGTGAAGGACTAATAAAAAACTGGATTATTGTTCTGATCCATCACGTATAATTCAGATTATTTATTTATTTATTTTATTTATTTTCATGTACTTATATAGCGCCGTCAATTTACGCAGCGCTTTACATATACATTGTACATTCACATCAGTCCCTACACCCTCAAGGAGCTTACAATCTAAGGTCCCTAACTCACATTCATACATACTAGGGACAATTTAGACAGGATCCAATGAACTTACCAGCATGTCTTTGGAGTGTGGGAGGAAACCGGAGTACCCGGAGGAAACCCACGCAGTCACAGGGAGAACATGCAAACTCCAGGCAGGTAGTGTCGTGGTTGGGATTCGAACCAGCGACCCTTCTTACTGCTAGGCGAGAGTGCTAACCACTATACCAAGATTAAAAAATACATTGAGCTAAAGGCTGTAATGTATAGGTAAAAAAGCCAAGGGGGTGAATACTTTTGAAAGGCACTGTATATAATATTTAAATGTTATATTATACTATTATTATTTATATAATTTATACATCATATTTATTATTATTTTGTGTTTTATTGAAAATTGTATCACAGAGACAATACATTTGTGGGTAACTAAACATGGGCTTTTGTTGCTTGTTTTAAAGGAAGATGTTAGATCCTAGTAGGTGGATCCTTGATGATGTAATCAGCATGTGACTCCAGTAGGAGGAGTTCTTTACCAGCAGACTGCTAGAAAGACAGCTGATATCTTTGGCGGCTAGGTTGGATAGTTCAGCTGGATAGAATATTGGGTGAAAAAAAAAAAAGGGCATAGATCAGACATAGTTAGTCTGGTTGAAAAAAGACACAAGTCCATCCAGTTCAACCAATATTTAAATACTTGCGGACCGCATAACGTAGCTAAATGGCGACAAATTGGTGGGGCAACGCCGGATCACGTACCTATTATGTGATCCGAAACTTCTGGGTCTGGGGCGTGCATGTGATCACACACAGAAGGACCCCAGCAGTGGGTACCATGGACTCGATGTCCGCCTATAAACAAGGCAGATAGCCATTCTGTGAGGAGGGAAGACATTGATGCTGTGTCCCTGCAAAGCAAGAACATGGATCCATGCCTTCCCCTAGTAAAAGCATCGCCCACACTGTACACAAGCACTGGCTAGGAACACATTTAACCCTTTAATTGCCCCTGATGTTAACCTCTTCCCTGCCAGTGTCATTAGTACAGTGACAGTGCATATTTTTAGCACTGCTCACTGTATTAGTGTCACTGGTCCCCAAAAAGTGTCAAAAGTGTCAAAAGTGTCTGATTTGTCCGCCGCAGTATCTTAGTCCTGCTATAAGTCGCTGATTGCCACCATTACTAGTAAAAAAGAAAAGAAAAAAGAAGTAAATAAATAAAAATACCCTATCCTTTGTCGGTGCTATAACTTTTGCGCAGACCAATCAGTATACGCTTATAGGATTAAGATAAAAAGATTTAAAAAAAAAACTTCTGCCTTTAGAACCACTTTAAGCCCTTCATAGTGCCCCTCACCTCCCACAGTTTCCCACATTGCGGCGTACAGAGCGATGATCGGTGGTGAGCTATGTCCTACAGAGCAAGAGCCGATGACGTAGGCTTTTTACCATGTGATCAGCTGTGTCCAATCACAGCTGATCACATGTAAACAAATGCAATATATCGGCAATTCCTTTCCTCAGCACTGTCAGTGTCTGAGGAAAGGAAAACCGATAACCGTCTTTCCAGTTACAGAAGACATTTACAAGGATAATCAGGACATTAATTATCAGTGCAGCACCATCAGTGCCCTTCAGTGCAGCATGTCAGTGTCCATCAGTGCAATATATCAGTGTTCATCAGTGCAGCATATCAGTGCCCATCAGTGCCGCCTATCAGTGCCTGTCAGTGCTGCCTTATTAGTGCCCATCAGTGCAGCTTAACAGTGCCCATCAGTGCCGCCTCATCAGTGTACTCTCATCAGTGCCTATCAGTGTAGCTTATCAGTGCTGCCTCAATGTGCATCATTGTAGCCTCCTCAGTGCCCATCAGTGCAGCTTCACCAGTGCCCATCAGTGCAGCCTCATCAATGCCCTTCAGTGCAGCATGTCAGTGTCCATCAGTGCAATATATCAGTGCTCGGAACTGTAACCTATCAATGCCCACCAGTGCAGCCTTACTAGCACACATTACTTATTTGCAAAATTGTATAACAGAAACTAAGAAAAACAAATGTTTTTTCAAACTATTCAGTCTTTTTCATTTCGTTATCAGTGCAACATATCAGTGGCCATCAGTGCAGTATATCAGTGCCACCTATCCGTGCCTGGCAGTGCAGCCTCATCAGTGCTCATCAGTACAGCTTAAGTGCCCATCAGTGCCACCTCATCAGTGCCTATTAGTGCAGCTTGTCAGCATATCAGTTCCACCTATCCGTGCCTGGCAGTGCCGCCTTATCAGTGCTGCCTCATCAGTGCCCATCACTACAGCCTATCAGTGCCCATCAGTGCAGCCTCATCAGTGTTCATCAGAACCTCCTAATCAGTACTTATCAGTACAGCTAATCAGTGCCCATCAGCACAGCCTCATCAGTGCCCATCAGTGCAGCCTATCAGTGAACATCAGTGCAGCCTCATTGGTTCTCATCAGTGCAGCTTCATCAGCACACATTAGTGAAGAAGAAAAAATACTTATTTGCAAAATTGTATAACAGAAACTAAGAAAAACATTTTTTTTTTCAAAATGTTCGGTCTTTTTCATTTTGTTATCAGTGCAGCCCCATCAGTGTCCATCAATGCAAAATATCAGTGCCCGTCAGTGCAGCATATTAGTGCCCATCAGTGCAGCATATCAGTGCTGCCTATTATTACCTGTCAGTACCACCTTATCAGTGCCCATTAGTGCCGCCTCTTTAGTGCCCATTAGTGCAGCTTATCAGTGATGCTTCATCAGTGCCCAATGTCATCAATACAGCCTATCAGTGCATCCTCATCAGTGCCCACCAGTGCAGCCTCATCAGTGCAGCCTCATCAGCACATATCAGTGAAGAAGAAAAAATACTTATTATGCCCCGTACACACGGTCCGATTTTCCGACGGAAAATGTGTGATAGGACCTTGTTGTTGGAAATTCCGACCGTGTGTGGGCTCCATCACACATTTTCCATCGGATTTTCCGACACACAAAGTTTGAGAGCAAGATATAAAATTTTCCGACAACAAAATCCGTTGTCGGAAATTCCGATCGTGTGTACACAAATCCGACGCACAAAGTGCCACGCATGCTCAGAATAAATAAAGAGATGAAAGCTATTGGCCACTGCCCTGTTTATAGTCCCGACGTACGTGTTTTAAGTCACCGCATTCAGAACGATCGGATTTTCTGACAACTTTGTGTGACCGTGTGTATGCAAGACAAGTTTGAGCCAACATCCGTCGGAAGAAATCCTAGGATTTTGTTGTCGGAATGTCCGAACAAAGTCCGACCTTGTTTACGGGGCATTAGTAAAATTGTATAACAGAAACGAAGAAAAACATTACTTTTTTTCAAAATTTTCGGTCTTTTTTCGTTTGTTCAGCACAAAATAAAAACCCTGGGGTGATTAAATACCACCAAACGAGATCTCTTTTTGTCTCAAAAAAAAAGAATTACAATTTCATGAGTACAGGGTTGCATGACTGTGCAAATGTCATTTAAAGTGCAACAGCGCTGAAAACTGAAAATTGGCCTGGGCAGGAAGGGGGTGAAAGTGCCCGGTATTAAAGTGGTTAAAGCTGGTGGTGCCAGAGAGAGGGAATGGGACTAACCAAAAGGGGGACTGACGTTCCTCTTTGAGGCAGGCTGGTTACATCATTAAAATTTAGAAATACAAGAAAATGATAAGGAGCTTGTTGCTTTCCAGGGTTAGAGAACGTTCTCCTTTGCGGCACTAAGAGAGCAGCAATCAGTACTCTTCCAGTATCTGCCGGCAGATATCAAAGTTTGATAGTTACTCCGGAATTGCTATTAAACACTGTGATCTTCATTTCAGCCCCTTCAGTGCTGCTATAAATGAGCCCAGGCTGTCTGCAACAAGCAATTTATTCCAATCCTTCATAACGCTTAGGAAAACCTCGGGTAAACCGGCCATGAAAGTAATCAGACCATGTGGCGTTGGAGTGATTAGAAAGCTGCGGGATTGGCCTTTAGCGTAGCAACAACTGGCTTCACATCATCAGTTCATAATCACCGTGGGACACGGCATGTATGATTAATCCCCGGGTATGGCTTAATTGATTATTGAGCTAACCCTGACCATTATATCTTCCTCTTTGAAAGAGATAGGAGTAACAATAGAGGATTCAGGACAATAGATATGTCAAGTGGCGCGTTCCCTGTGTCATCTTATTCCCAAGAGCTCAAATCTTTGCAGTCTTGTGCTTCTTGTCAGCCCATTCTGCACGCTGGCTGGTTTTGTTCGTCCGCTGAAAAACTGCGTAGTGTATCTGATCAGATGCACTCAAAGTGTCAACCCTGGAGCTCTTTCGCACCGCTGTGCTTTGACAGAGCATGTATTTTATGTGCATTTTAAGTATGCGTGTTATGTCGTTTATTAGGCTTTAATGCATTTCAGATGCACTGAACGGTGCTGTGCAACTTTTTTTGCAGTTTCCAAGGATACCCATACTCAGATGTGAAGAAAGGTTACCGAGCCCAGGTAAAAGGATGGCTACATTTTTTTTTTTTTAAAGTCACTCATGCTGAGTGATCCGTTTTCATGTTTACAAGCCCGGAAAGTTATGGTTGTTGTTATTACAGGTTTTCTGTTCTTCACACATTACAGTAAGCAAGTTTATTTCACACTATGACATACCTTACAGCGGATTTCCGCTTACAAAAAAAAAAAAATTATAAGTCAGCAACTACAAATACTGCAGCTGCTGACTTTTAATAATCGGACACTTACCTGTCCCAGGGTCCAGCGATGTGGGGGAACGAAACCCCGCTCGTCTCCTCCTCCTCTCTGCGGCGCCGGCATTGTCATTGTGGGCGCCTAGCTGTGGCTTCACAGCTGGGCACGCACTGCGCATGCGCAAGCCATGCTGCGTGCTGTGACTGGCCGGGCAATCATCTGAGACCTGTGACGTGTCCCAGATGATTGCCGAGAGGGAGGGGGGAGAGGTGATCTCCCTTCCGGCGCCACGGAGTGCCAGGAGGAAGTGGGAGCTGGAACCCTCTAAAAAGAGGGTTTCCGCTCCCCCCTCAAAAAAATGACATGCCAAATGTGGCATGTCAGGGGGTCACCTTCCCTTAAAGCGGAAGTTCCATTTTTGGGTGGAACTCCGCTTTAAGGTAGTACTGCATAGTTTACAATTGAAGCATCTTTTCCACCAGTGTTAATTTCATCAACAAAAACTTTTTCATCAGAGATTTCGCCAGCGGCATTTTTACAGTGACGAAAACGAAATGAAAAGTACAGCACATTTTCGTCCACTGACGAAAACAATGACAAAAATCAGATCCGTTTTCGTCAACGAATGAAAATGGGACGAAAATGTGAGGCAGGGACGTTTACCCTTCTGTTTTTATTTACAGTGCTCCACCTGCTTCCGCAATCTGCTCCCAGGAAGTAAGTGCACCATGACGAGACCAATGCCAGAGACCAGCATGTGCATTACAGGTCAGCCAGGCTGAGGTCTCCCGAGTCCTGAGTCCTGATGAGATGACTGCGCCACCAGGTGCCCAGAGCAGACTGTGAGTGTACAATATTAACAGTTGTGGTACATTACAATTACAGCAGGCCTGTGCATTACAGGCCTCCTCTCACCAATGGCAGTGGCATCCAGGGCAGTGTGGATTACAGGCCATCCCTCAGACCACCATCCAGCACAGTGCAGCATTACAGGCCTCCTCTGACCACTGGCAGTGGCTAGTGTGCCACCTGTATGGGATTCACCCGGACAGCCCGGGTTTTGAATCATATGCCCGGTTTTGAACTCACCTGAAAACCAGACACATTATTCAGACTGGATTGTGGCTCATAGCTGGAGAGAGGATTAGGTGTTCTCCTCCCTCCAGTCTACAGGGGGTAATAGAGAAACGGCACAGACTGAAAAGTCTCAGCAGCACTGCAGAGGAACGAACACGGAGTGTGTGGAGCCTGAAAAAAGAAATGAGGAATTTCTTTGCAGTTAGTGATCAGTGAGTACAGGGGGCTGAGGGCTCTGGTAGACACATGTGATGTAAGGGTGTGCTCTGGTGGACACATGTTATGTAAGGGTGTGCTCTGGTGGACACATGTGATGTAAGTGTGTGCTCAGGTGGACACATGTGATGTAAGGGGGTGCTCTGGTAGACACATGTGATGTAAGGGGTGCCCTGGTGGACACATGTGATGTAAGGGGGTGCTTTGGTGGACACATGTGATGTAAGAGGGTGCTCTGGTGGACACATGTGATGTAAGGGTGTGCTCAGGTGGACACATGTGATGTAAGGGGGTGCTCTGGTAGACACATGTGATGTAAGGGGTGCTCTGGTGGACACATGTGATGTAAGGGGGTGCTCTGGTGGACACATGTGATGTAAGAGGGTGCTCTGGTGGACACATGTGATGTAAGGGGGTGCTCAGGTGGACACATATGATGTAAGGGGGTGCTCTGGTGGACACATGTGATGTAAGGGGTGCTCTGGTGGATACATGTGATGTAAGGGGGTGCTCAGGTGGACACATGTGATGTAAGGGGGTGCTCTGGTGGACACATGTGATATAAGGGGTGCTCTGGTCTACACATGTGATGTAAGGGGGTGCTCTGGTGGACACATGTGATGTAAGGGGGTGCTCTGGTGAACCACAGGGCAAGGGTTCACCGGGAAAGGGTTGTGGGGATGAGGCCCTTGTCCCCATTAACATGGGGACAAGGTGCTTTGGGGGGCTACTCCAAAGCACCCTCCCCATGTTAAGGGCATGTGGCCTTGTACGGTTCAGGAGGGGAGGGCGCACTTTCTTGCCCCCCTTTTTTCCTGCGGCCTGCCTGGTTGCGTGCTTGGATAAGGGTCTGGTATGGATTTTGGGGGGGACCCCTACACCATTTCACCATTTTTTTTTTTAATTTGGCGAAGGTTTCTTCTTAATTTCCATACCAGACATGAAGGGCCTGGTATGGATTTTGGGGGGACTCCCAAGCATTTATTTTTTAATTTTTGATTCGGTGTTCCCCTTAATATTCATACCAGACCTAAAGGGCCTGTTAATGGACTGGGGGGGGGGGGGGGGGAGTCATTTTTTTTTTAAATGAGTTTTATCAATATTGCCGAGACCCAACAATTCATTACAGCAGCGATCAGTTTTAAATGACTTTTTTCCTTTAGAATGTAATTTTGCTGTGGTACAAACACGGGAAACTGCGCCACTTTAAAGGCATACTATAGACGCCCCCCAGGCACAATATTTAAAGGAATATTTCATTTTTATTGTTTCACTTTAAGCATTATTACAATCACTGCTCCCGAAAAAACTGCCATTTTTAAAACTTTTTTTGCATTGATACATGTCCCCTGGGGTAGTACCCAGGTCCCCAAACACTTTTTATGGCAATTACTTGCATATAAGCCTTTAAAATGAGCACTTTTGACTTTTCATGTTAGTGTCCTATAGACTTTAAGGGTGTTCGTGTGTTCTGAATTTTTTGCCTGTTCGGATGCTCTGGTGCGAAACGAACCGGGGGGGGGGGGTGTGTTTGGCTCATCCTTCCCGTCCAGAGCACTCTGCAGCATTACAGACCTCCTCAGACCACCGTCCAGAGAACTATGTAGTATGCAGCATTACTGGCCTCCTCAGACCACCGTCCAGAGCACTATGCAGCATTACAGGCCTCCTCAGACCAAAGTCCAGAGCACTATGCAGCATTACAGGCCTCCTCAGATCACCGTCTAGAGCACTCTGCAGCATTACAGGCCTCTTCAGACCACCATCCAAGGCATTATGCAGCATTACAGGCATCTCTACCGAGTCCTGACTCCTGACAAGACGACCGCGCCGCCAGGCGCCCAGGGCAGAATGTGAGTGTACAGTAATAACAGTTGTGATACATTACAATTACAGCGGGCCTGAGCCCTCCCCTCAGACCACCGTCCGTCCAGAGCACACTGTGCAACTGTGCATTGCAGGCCTCCTCTGACTAATGGCAGTGGCATCCAGGGAACTGTAGATTACAGGCCATCCCTCAGACCACCATCCAGCACTGTGCAGCATTACAGGCCTCCTCTGACCACTGACAGTGGCATCCAGGGCACTGTACATTACAGGCCATCCTTTTACAGCCCATCCTTCATACCTGAGACCACCATCCAGCATTGTGCAGTATTACAGGCCTTCTAAGACCACCGTCCAGAGCACTATGCAGCATTACAGGCCTCCCCAGACCACCGTCCAGAGCACTATGCAGCATTACAGGCCTCCCCAGACCACCGGCCAGAGCACTCTCCAACATTATAGACCTCCATTCTGAACAACACATCCCGAAATTCATACAAAGGTAAGCACAGTGCACACTCCACTTTTGTTGAGAACAGTCTTATCTGTGTACATTGCGGGGATTTTTTTTAACAAACTTTCTTGCAGTCAGATTGCATACCTTTTGTTATTCTGAAGTAATAGCTGTTTCTTTGTTTGTCATGTTGTGCACTTAGTCACTGAATCTTAATGCGAGTGATTTCATAATATCTCTCAGCTGATGCTTTCCAGAATTGAAGTATCCCACCAAAATATATATAGAGGGATGTGGTCACTGGGAGGGGCACTTTCAATAATTGTCGCACGGCGCAGGGCACCTAAAGGCCTATGACCGGCCCTGGGAATGGCCATACGTGTAGTATATTATAGAGAAACAACTTAGAGATGACTGTGTGGGGTGAGAGAGAAAGTAAAATCAGAATAACTAGATTTTTTACCCCTAATTCAACCCCACAGATACATAAAACCTCCAATGATGGGCCAAGTCAAGCCAGTGCACCACCGCAGTAAACTATTTGTACTGCTCTTTTAAGTGTTCAAAATACAATATTGACTCTAAAGAACAACAGGCCACTGAGGCCAGGTAGAAGGCCATAGCAAAATGGATTGTGTGCACCGGATTACCAGTCAGACTGATCTGCTGCTCTATGCTGTCTGTTTGGGGAGATGCTCTGCCTTCTGCAGCATTTTGAAAGAAACCGAAAGACTGGCTGATTTGATGTGGATGGTGCTTTTTCCACTTCCTGTGATTTTTCAATATTCTCCTCTTCTTACACATCATCTTCAGACAGATCCTCATCTTGTACGTGGGGCAATGTGGGTTTTCTTACGGCACGGGCATACTCCTCTGCCTTCTTAAGCAGTTCCTGAATATTCTCATCTGCCATATCAACAAGGGTTTCACAGGCCGCAGAAT
This sequence comes from Aquarana catesbeiana, assembly GCF_042186555.1. Lineage (NCBI taxonomy): Eukaryota > Metazoa > Chordata > Amphibia > Anura > Ranidae > Aquarana > Aquarana catesbeiana. The sequence goes on from NC_133324.1 coordinate 920,282,004, forward strand.
TGAAAAAAAAAAACAAGCAGCTGCTGCACACACTGGCGAGAACAATTCACCAGTTACTTGGATCTAAGAATGAATGAAGCAAAACACTGGTTCACATTCTCCTTCATTTTCTGTGCAATTATGGCACAGTCTAGCTCGTGTTCTGTTTAAAGTCCTCAAGTTGGCTGTGTAGAGAGTGGATGAAAGAAGGTAGGGACATGGACATGGTGCCACTTTGGAGGGTTTTAGTATGTTCCGCTCCGCAAAAGGCAGCAGTAGGTCATGTAATGATGTGAGTTTTTTCATTTAACTAGGAAGCAAGCTGTATCCCATCCCATGTTATCTGTGATTTTGCAGACAGACATTTTCAGTTTGAGGAGTCTTTTGATCATGTTGAATGTACAGGTAGTATTACTTGACCAGCGTGTGGGCAGTCATTTAAAACATTAAGGGCATAATGTTCCAATATCTTCAGTGTTGCAATGGAATGGAAGACTTGAAGATGTTCACTATTGATATTGCTTTATCAAAGTTTTTTTAACACTTGCCTCCATACACCAGATGAAACCACACACGATGTTCAGTCCAACATCTTATGGGAATGGTTTTTACACATGATACAAATAAAGTGGAAAAATAACAAAGATACACAAGCAAAGCAGATAGCCCCAAGATCATTCATTTCATATCCATTTGATAATTGACTGTAATGTCATCATGTAAAAGAATAATAAAAATGGCTTACTGTAGATCATTAATTTTGGACACAATCTCACAGTCACTTTCCATCATGGGGTAGTCTTCCTCCCTAGAGCTGGGTGGTTCTTCTGCTACCATATTACTCCTATTGTCTATTATAAGGCTTAGGATCTTCCTCTTTGGTATGTCCCACTCATGCAAGCATTTGTCCACACAGTGATTTAATTGACTGTGCAGTGTGTGGGCGGCTACTTGTTCTCAACAACAGAAATGTAGCATGCACTTATACCAAGGAATAACGCCATGTGACTCAAAAAAGCATGTAGGATAGATAACCTCCAGCATTGCCCAAACCTGCTAGACCATCCCCTCCAACCCCCCAACTATATGATAAAAGACGTGACAAGGTTTTGGAGTAAAATGGCCATCGTAGCCTTTTATTTAACAACATACATAACTTCCATAAATAACATACTCAACATAACAATCTGACAAAAAGTGAGAAACTAAAGCTTGGTGGTCTTTGACGACAACAACACACAACCTGGTCACTGCGACACCCTTCTCTTAAACTTAGGCCTCCAGCCGCAACACACCGGCTTGGAGACAGTCCTCATCATCCGCAGTGACCTCCATTTACATATTGCAAGTTAACCCCCTCGTTAACCGGATTGTACCTGAGAACCCTATACCACCGATGGGTCCTGACCATTCTATATTCCAGAATTTTCCTCCTCCTCCATAGAACCACCACTGCCAGGCTGTCACAACCCCCTAATTTAAAGGAACCTGACTGCCCTACCATTTTACTCTTGCCCTACTGTACTACTATCCACCCTCTCATGCTGTCCCTACGCTCACTTTCTTCTTTTCTTTTTTGCTCCGGGACTTCCTATATTTTTGTAACGAAACTTGGTTTTACAGAGTAAAGACGTTATATAATGGCTAAATATGTGTCTGTGTAGTTTGCTTAAACCATAAATAATAACATATTAGGTGTTTTTTTTACTCCAGGAGTCTATAATGAGTTTTGAAATTCTAAAGAAATGCTTAAATAATGCATTATTTAACTAAACACATTCAATTTTAGTCGTCCAAAATGTACTAGAGAACCAGAAACCAGTCGAACTAGAAAAAGGTCCCTGGCCCTTTCCATAAAATGCACAGATGTGAACTACATCCATAGGAAACCATGTTAAATGGACTGTAGTGTGTTTCTGCAAAACTGAAAACGTACTAAAAATTGCAAAGGTGTGAACCAGGCCTAAGTCCTAAGATTAAGGCCCCTTTCACACATGCGGACCGCTCATTTCATCAGTTCAGTCATGTCAAAATATATGACGTTTTCATCAGTTTTTCTTAAGGTTTTTCATCAGTGCTCATCAGTTTTTCATCTGTTTTTCATCTGTTTTTCATCAGTGCTCATCAGTTTTTCATCACTTTTTTTTACATCCACTACCAATGCAAAAACGGATGAAAAACTGACCATTTGTCAGTTTACATCTGTTTTTCGCCTGATCCGTTTTTTTAACAGAAGAAAAATAGAGCTTTGATCAGTTTAAAAAAAGGGATGATGATGGATGCAGATGTAAACTGATGTAAATGGATGATCATCCATTCACATCCGTTTTTCCATAGAGGTGCATTGATGTCCGTTTTTTCATCCGTCAATGGATGAATGAAAAACAAACAAACTGACAGCATGTGTGAAAGGGGCCTAAGACTAAAACTAAACCGAAATTTGCTGCCAAAATTAAGGGCCCTTTCACATGGACGTGTCCGTGTACAGGCCCAGCTTTGCTCAGCATGGGATCACGCCGTCGATCACACTGCGCAGGGACCGACCTGTCAGAGTGCCGCTCTCCTCTATGGGAGATTGGATGAAGACGGACCGTAGAGTCCGTTTTCATCCGATCCACAGACGGATGGAAAAGTAGGGTTTTCCTCCATCATCAGAAACGGAGCATAGCGGAGACTGATGTCATCGGATGTCAGCGGATGTTCATCCGCTGACATCCAATATCCCATAGGAATACATGTATGTCCATTTTTCATCCGAAAACGGATGGATGAAAAATGGACATACGGTCCGCCCGTGTGAAAGGGGCCTAACACTGTTTTCCACAGGTGGATTATAGCTACATAATTAAATGGCTAGTCAGGTTTAAACAAAGATACAAGTTCATCTAGTTTCACCAATAAAAAAAATTATCAACCTCCATATACACAATCCTAAACCCACAGTTGATCTAGAGGAATGCCAAAAAAATGTATTACAACCTGGTGCCACATCCTGCAGAAATAAATAATCCTATACTCACATTTGATTTAGAGGAAGGCAAAAAAAAAATTGACAACATGATGCCACCTCCTCCAAAAATAAATAATAAAAAAGTATAGATAATAAACAATGACAGAATAATCAACAATGAAATTTATTTATTTCAGTTACTTATATAGTGCTGTCAATTTACGCAGCGCTTTATATATACATTGTACATTCACACCAGTCCCTGCCCTCAAGGAGCTTACAATATAAGGTCCCTAACTCACATTCATACATATACATAGTAGGTACAATTTAGACAGGACACAATTAACCTACCAGCATGTCTTTGGAGTGTGGGAGGAAAGCAGAGTACCTGGAGGAAACCCACGCAGGCACAGGGAGAACATGCAAACTCCAGGCAGGTAGTGTCGTGGTTGGGATTCGAACCAGCAACCCTTCTTACTGCTAGGCGAAGGTGCTATACACTACACCACTGTGCCCCCCGAAATTAGAACATTTGGCGTAACATAGTTAGGTTGAAAAAAGACACGCAAGTCAACCAATAAAAATAAATAAATACATGCTTAAATGTAAAAAAAACAATAGTAATAAAACGTCAAAATCTCCCAGCACCCTCTACGTGTTTCACAATTAATGAGCTTCCTGATGGTGCAATCATTAATTGCAAAAAGCGTAGAGGCTGCTGGGAGATTTTGACGTCACTTCCTACTAAACGCAAGCGAGGCTTGGAACGCACACTGACCAAGGAATACACAGGGGAACGCACACTGGCATCTCATACACATGGCTGGAACAGCTTGGTGCCGGCTTACGGGCACAACCAAATGTGAGTGCAATAGTCTTTTTTAACCTTTTAAATAAACAAAATGAGATATACTACACCATGATGGCTATTTATTTTCTATGAGAAAAAGTGGAGCAAGAGAGGCTAAAGGTGCCGAACCAAAGGCGAATATTCACCTGCTTCTGGTGAGTAGCCATTCTGTAAGGTGGTGGTGGAATCACAAAGAGGTGGAACTTACTTGCAAAATTAAGAGACAAATCCATAGGAGACAATTGATCACTCACTGAGGCTACTCATCTGGGACTTTTTATTTATTTTGGAGTCATTCGCTGCACTGAGAACACTGGGATATTCATTGAAGATATTTATTGATAGTTTTTTTTTGCACAGCACAGTTTATATTTATATATTGTTTGTCTAGATATATTGGTTCACCTTTGTCACTGATGTATGGTTTCTTTTGATTAACCAGTATATGCATTTATTGTTGTATAAATAGTTTATATATTTTTACATATATTTGGGTATAGGAGTTTTGCACTTTTGTATTTTCACTGAAGGGAAAAAGTGATAAGGTCTGAGGACATTGTATTAAAACACTGGGTAGGGGTGCCCCTTTTTTTGCAGAGTGTGAGGAGGCTCGGCAACATTAGGTCACCAATATATATTGTTGAGGTACAAGGTCACATATAGTAGTGGTGGTACACAAATGTATCTAGAAGTTGGCGCAGTCCATATACAAAAAATCTTTTTCTTCATAGCGCACTCAAGAGTAGGAGTGGGCGGCTTTCTGACTGCAGCAGACACATATGATTGGCAAAACATTTTTTTTCTTTGCGTCAGTATCTTATATATTTCCTAAGAGTAGGGCTTTGTAGTTTAGTCGAAGGATGTTGCTGGAAGGGGTTGTTATTTGTGTTCACAAGTAGGAAAAGGTGGAGGATGGGGCCCAGGGAAGAGGCTACGTGCATGAGAGAGTTTTTTGTGGGTTGGTCTAATCCTATTCCAATCATGGAGGACTTAGCGTTGTTGACTTTATAAAGAGATATATGACAGAATAGCATTAGGAGGTCATATAGTGCTGGGAGGGGTGGAGGGGATATGTCATGGCTACAATAACATCGTCTGCATACAGCCCTATTTTGTATGCCGCATCTCCGACTTGTATGCCAGAGATTCAAGGGTTCATTCTAATGGCTTCAGCAAGAGGTTCCATTACGAGGGCAAAAATTAGTGGGGAGAGGGGGAAACCCTGAGGAGTGCCATTGGTGATCTCGAACTGATCAGATGTTTTTCCTGAAGTCCAGACTTTAGCTGTGGGGGATGAGTATAATGCTTGGAGGGCTGAATATACATTCCCAGAGAGTCCACATTTTTGGAGTACTACTCTGAGGTAGGACCAAGGTACTCTGTCAAACACCTTCTCTGCATCCAGTGATAGGAGCAGAGAAAGCGTTTTATGGTGTTCTGCCCACTGTATGAGATGTATTAATCTTCTGGTGCCATCAGAGGCCTGCCGGTGTCTTGCCGAGAAAGTTCCCTCGGCGGACAAGGACCCCCTGTACTGCGCAGGCGCAGCGCCTGCGCAGTATGAACTACTGTCAGCCGCCGGAGATAGACGAAGCTCAAACTCTTCAATCAGCTGTACACGGCGCCTGCGCCCTAGGTCCAGGTTCCTTCCCCACCATCCAAGTGGACCTAGAGGGGGAACCAAAAAGAGCCGAGCGAAGCGAGGCCGCGCCCGAAGCGTGGCGAGCGAAGCAAGCCCGCGAGGGGCCCTCTTACAGGTGCCGTGTACAGCTGATTTTCAGCTATTCACCTTCGGCTATTTCCGACGGATCCTACTGCGCAGGCGCAGCGCCTGCGCAGTAGAGGGGGGGTCCTTATCCGCCGAGCGGAACTTTCTCGGCAGAACACCGGCGTGGAACAAAGCCTACCTGATCTTTGTGCACTAGCTTGGAAATAAACAAGGATATGCGCATGGCTAGGATTTTTGCATAAATTTTGAGATCCGAGTTCAGGAGGGAAATAGGGCGATATTTGGCAGGGTCATCATGAGCTTTACCAGGCTTTGGTCAGGTGACGATAAGGGCTTCAAGTGACGATAAGGGCTTCAAATATCACCAGTGCGCATTATGTAGTTAAAAGAGTTGGTTAGATGGGGCTCCAGGAGGTGTGCATATGTTTTAAAATATTTGTTGCAATATCCATCTGGCCCAGGGGCCTTGTGGAGTGGCAGTGAGTGTATTGCTTTTAAGACTTCAGCCTCAGAGAATGGCTCGTTAAGCTTTTCCAGTTGGTCTGAGATAAGGGAGGGTAATTGTAAGGAATCAAGGAATTGTGATATTTGCACAGGATCTGGGTCAGGATCTGAGGAGGAGACTTTTAAATTGTATAAAGGTGCATAGAAGTGACTAAAGCAGTTCGCTATGTCTTTAGGGTTGTCAACTCTTTGTCCTTTAGATGTCCGCATAAAAGGAATTTTAGATGCCGCTGCTTTTTGTTTGACTTGTTTAGCTAAAAGGGAACCAGGTTTGTTCCCAAAGGCATACCATTTTGCGTTTAACCGTTTAATATGATAATCAAATGAAGCTGGTAGAAAAGAACATAATTCTTCCCTGAGGTTGCGCAGACGTGTTGTGTCTGGGTCATTGGGTGATAATTTGTTGGATTGTTCTAATTTGCGAATTTGGTCAATGTATGTGTTTACTGTCTCGGTTCGTGCTCGCTTTTCCCTGGTCCCAAGTTTGATGAAAAGTTTGCATTCCACAATAACGTATAATTTTTTTACAGAACCAGCATTGCAGTTAAAGTAGGTTTCTACTTCTAGTTTAATCTCCTCCTGATACTTGGGTTGTGAGAAAATGGATGTGTTCATGCGCCAGGAAGTGTGTTTTACCAGGTTTCCACCAAGCACAAGGGTAATAGTGACTGGGGCATGGTCAGACCACGTTATTAGGCCTATATCAGCCTGAGGTATAGATTGCAGAGTGGCTTTGTGTGTCAGGAAGAGATCAATCCTAGAGTAAGATTTTTGGGCTGCGGAATAAAATGTGTAATCCCTCTCCGCTCCATGTAGGCAGTGCCAGGGGTCAAATAAGTCTTCCATACGCATAATGGAAGAGAGGGCATCGGCCTGTTTCCTCGGTAACCGGAGGAGTCAATTGTTTGGTCAACTACATCATTAAAATCTCCACATAGGATAATTTGTTCTTTTAGATAATAGAACAATTTGCTCATCATTTGTTTAAATCAACTTTTGTGATGAGTATTGGGTGCGTAGATATTAACAGCCACTAGGGATGAGCCGAACACCCCCTGGTTCGGTTCGCAGCAAGTCATGAGAAAAAGGCAAAAAATTTGTTTGAACACTCGAACACCGTTAAAGTCTATGGGACACAAACATGAATAATCAAAAGTGCTAATTTTAAAGGCTTATATGCAAGTTATTGTCATAAAAAGTGTTTTGGGACCTGGGTCCTGCCCCAAGGGACATGGATCAATGCAAAAAAAGTTTTAAAAAATGGCAGTTTTTTTCGGGAGCAGTGATTTTAATAATGTTTAAAGTGAAACAATAAAAGTGAAATATTCCTTTAAATTTTGTACCTGGGGGGGGGGGGGTAGTGTGTCTATAGTATGCCTGTAAAGTGGCGCATGTTTCCAGTGTTTAGAACAGTCTGAGAGCAAAATGACATTTCTAAAGGAAAAAAAGTAATTTAAAACTACTCGCGGCTATAATGAATTGTCAGTCCCGGCAATACAGATAAAAGTCATTGAAAAAAATGGCATGGGATTCCCCCACAGTCCATTACCAGGCCCTTTGGGTCTGGTATGAATATTAAAGGGAACCCCCGAACCAAAATTTAAAAAAAAATTGCGTGGGGGTCACCCCAAATTTCATACCAGGCCCTTCAGGTCTGGTATGGATATTAAGAGGAACCCTGCGCCAAAATTAACAAAAAAATGGTGTTGGGGTCCCCCTCAAAATCCATACCAGACCCTTCAGGTCTGGTATGGATATTAGGGGAAATCCGCGCCAAAATTTAAAAAACAAATGGCGTGGCGGATCCTTATCCGAGCACGCAACCTGGCAGGCCGCAGGAAAAGAGGGGGAGACGAGAGAGCGCCCCCCCTCCTGAACTGTACCAGGCCACATGCCTTCAACATGGGGAGGGTGCTTTGGGGTAGCGGCCCCCCAAAGCACCTTGTCCCCATGTTGATGGGGACAAGGGCCTCACCCCCACAACCACTGGGCAAGGGTTGTGGGGGTGAGGCCCTTGTCCCCATCAACATGGGGACAAGGTGCTTTGGGGGGCCGCTTGTTACATCACCGCCATACACTCACAGACCCAGCTCCACGACATACAGCAGGAGATGTGTGTTCAATCCAGGAAATGGCGAGGCTGCAATCATGGGCACAGAGAGGCTCCAGTGGTCGGCACACAGAGGCTGCAATTTGTGGGCACAGAGGCTGCAATTTGTTGGCACAGAGGCTGCAATTGGTGGGCACAGAGGCTGCAATTGGTGGGCACAGAGGCTGCAATTTGTGGGCACACAGAGGCTGCAATTTGTGGGCACACAGAGGCTCAAATTGGTGGGCACACAGAGGCTGCAATTGGTGGGCACAGAGAGGCTGCAATTGATGGGCACAGAGAGGCTGCAATTGGTGAGCACAGAGAGCTTGCATTCACGGCACAGTGAGGCTACATTGATGGGCACTGTAAAGCTGCATTTCATGGGCACAGTGATGCTGCAATGATGGGCACAGTGAGGCTGCAATGATGGGCAGAGTGAGGCTGCAATGGTGGGCACAGCGAGGCTGCAATGGTGGGCCCAGCGAGGCTGCATTGGTGGGTACAGAGAGGCTGCATTGGTGGACACAGTGAGGCTGCATTCATGGGCACCGTAAAGCTGCATTTGATGAGCACAATGAGGCTGCAATGATGGGCAACATAAAGCTGCATTGATGGGCACAGTGAGGCTGCAATGATGGGCACCATCAGGCTGCATTGGTGGGCACAGTGAGGCTGCATTGGTGAGCACAGTGAGGCTGCATTCACGGACACAGGGAGCCGGCATTCTCGGGCACAGTGAGAGTGCATTGATGAGCACAGTGAGGGTGCATTGATGGGCACAGTGAGGGTGCATTGATGGTCACAGTGAGGCTGCATTTGACGGTCACTGGTGAGGCTGCATTGATGTCTTGTATAATGTCTGCAGTCTCTGGCCATCTCTTGTACTATGTCTGCAGTCTCTGACTATCTTTAGTTTGATGTCCTCAGTCTCTAACCATCTTCTGTAACATGCCCGCAGCCTCTGACACCTTCTGTATCATGCCTGCAGCCTCTGTCCATCTCTTTTATCATGTTCACAGACATATCATGTCTGCAGTCTCTGAGGGGGAGTCTGGAGAGGGAGTGCCGCCGGGAAGGGGATCATGGGAGAAGTGAGACGTGTGTGGACTGTGGAGGGAAGACTATAGGATAAAACCAGAGCCACCGCCCTGGAGCCGTCTAACTGAGCCCTGCACAGTGTACTTGAGAGGAGGTCAGTGACAATCCCACAAGGCAAGTCTAAGGGGGGTCACTGATGTAAGGGGGGAGTGAATACAATAATATAAGAGGGCACTGATATAAAGGTTTCCCCCTTATATCAGTAACCCCACCCCTCTTACCTTTGTGTATTATTTCTGTAGAAGGTGTTCTCTGGAAACCAGTGTCCCCCCACGTTCCCAGGGTTCCTGGGGTGCCCCTTGATGATTGATCAATATTACCACTTTTAACTGGAATTTGCTTATATATATATATATATATATATATATATATATATATAAAGCCCTATGTGCTGTCATATCTGTTTTATATATATATATATATATATATATATATATATATATATATATATAAAATACATTCTTCAAATGTGCTTTAAAATGCAGGGTTTTTCCCTTTCATGAACAAGGAAATAATGACGTTATGATGGTTATGATGTTGGGCTGGTATACTAATGTTATGGGGCTGGTATGACATTTTTTCCAGGGCTGGCTTTTATTCCCAGTCTGGCCCTGGCTGCAAAGCGTGGGCCAACTAAATATTGAACCCTACGGACTAAGACTGGGGTGCCATTAAAGTTCATCTGCGTGTAAAGGCAGGCATCCCAATACTTTTGACAATATAGTGTAAAGAGAATAAGTCTATAAAGGTCAAAAAAGGATATATACTGATTACTCAATCAAGTTGAATGTTGAGTATTTTTTTGGTTTTATTTTTGCCTTTAGTTCTACACCACATTTACTAATCTCTGGGGCAATTTTCTTTGCAAGGTGTAATTTTCCTTGTAAATGAACAGCCTAATTGCCTTTAATAAATCAGCCCCATTACTTAGAGGCTAAGTGAATTAGTAGCCAATTTGTTAAGTCAGTGCTAACAGACTTTAAAAATTACATTTAAAGGAAAAGTACACTGTCCATGTCAAATGCTGAAACCTACACAGCAATATAGGACTGTTCCCAGTGGCCCCAATAACTTTAATGACATCAATGCATCCCACCCAGTCATCGCGGGGCTGTGTTTTTCCTGACCTGCATTGCAGTTATGTAGGATGCAAATTGCTCTCACAGCTTCTTCAAGAAACAGAGAATTAATGTCAACATAGCAAAAGTTCAGCTGCATATTGACGTAGCGTGGGAAATACACTCCTGGCTATAAGTTAATATTTAATAAAATCATTCCTTAACACCGTGATGTCACAATGGAATTATAGGCTTGTTATACAGTAAATCAATGCATGTATATTTATGCAAAATTTATGTAGCATCAAGACTGAAAGCGGACCTTTCTGACTTATTTACACTGTTTGGGAGTTGTTACATATTTAACAGCTCTGTAATGCCTAATATTACACCAGAAAGGGAAACTCGCTCTAACGATTGTTCCCAGGAACATGCGGCATAAAAAAATGATGACTTCAACAAACTAGCATAATCAGCAAGTGTTGTATTTTGGAGATATACACATATATAGTCAGAGCACGTTAGGCTAAAAAGCCATCCAATAATATACAAAGTAAGCCATTATCATTCTGAAAACAGGTTTCACCACCATTATATATCAAAACGGGGGTTTATTTCTCATTTTAAATATGGCGTTTAGCTATGCCAGTAATTTGTCATGTCCTTGAAACCAACTGTAGATCAAGAACCACTTCTTTAAAGGGAAACTACGAGGGCTGTACCGAAAGTCATGCAAAAATGGTAATAACTTTTTTATTAAAGGCTAAGTTCACTTATTTTTTTCTAAATTCCAGCTTCCCTATGTACCAATATACCATTAAAGTGTATGTAACCCTTAAAATGATTTTAGCGCAAATATGTCCATCAGGGTATGTCTTTATTAGAAAGAGTAGCCTATTGTGTTACAGTGGGGTTGATTTAGTAAAGGCAAATAGTCAGGCCCATCTTTAATATTGATTGGACTCTCGGCAAACATTTTCTTGGGCCCTCCAAGACATGTCAAGTTTCACAGGCAGTGTCACCCTTTAAACTTGCCTATTGAATTCACAGTCGCCCCAGCCACAAGCCAAATGCAGTATTTCCTCCTGAATGCCTGCAAACTGCCTTACCTGCTCCACACCTCAGCATGACTGGGCATGCTGAAGTCATGTGGTGACTTTCCTGGGTTTTGACTGGATGTTAGTGATCAAGGGGCAGAATCCACAAGACCAGCAGAAGTTCAGTGCAAGAAATATTGATGCCTGGCCAAGGGGAGTGTGGAGGTGGGCGGGGAGTCTACTGACATCACGACTCCGCCCACCGAGCCCTGGACAACAGACCAGGGCCATCTTAAAAGCATCATGGGCCCCTAGGCAAAGTAATGCTCTGGGGCCCCTACAATGGAGACAGTGTTGGTAAACAGACATCAAGTAGGTAGGAGGCAGACAAGCAGAGCTTCCCCTTTTGGGTGGAGCTCTGCTTTACCTACATGAACAATCATTCTGTACAGCAAAGAAACAGTGGGAAAACACTACATACATAAAATAACAAAGCTGTCCTGTGCATATAATATATCTGCTAGATTGATGCCTCCCCAACACTATGGCCCCTCTACATCCCAGATATCCCCCCAGCACTTTGACCCCTCTACACCCTAGATATCCCCCCCAGCACTCTGACCCCTCTACACCTCAGATATCCCCCCAGCACTCTGACCCCTCTACACCCCAGCTATCCCACCAGCACTCTGACCCCTCTACACCCTAGACGGCACTGTTACCATATACCATAAGATACCCCTTGTATTGTGACCCCACTATATCCCTGATACCCCTTACACTGTGGCCTCTCCACATCCCTGATACCTCTAGCACTATAGCCACCCAAGTTACCCCCTACACACCCCAGATCCCCCCTCAGCATTGTTTTCCCCAATACACCCTTGATATCCCCCAGCACCATTATTCCATCCATGTAGTACCCCCTTTTCCAGCACTGGACTCACCTATACCAATCAAGCAGGCAAAAGGAGGGGCAGAGGAGGGAGCATTCCTCCGGGCATTCCAAGCCCTTTGGTGCAAACAGTGCTGAACAGCTGGGCTCACCATGACACCATCCACAATGCTACTTCCGCAGGTGTGCTCTCAGTGCTGCAGACTCAGCAGCTCCAACTCCAGCTCCTACCCCGCAGCCTTTAAGTCCCAAGCATTCAAGCTGCATGGGGCGGGGTCAGAACATCACTGGCGCCCCACCCCTCCCTGCTGGCTGTGAAATAATAGGTATTGTTCTGCACAGCACGGCGCACCGCTGCCAGCCTGCCTCCCCTGTGTACCCATCACTCTCAGTGCCATCATGGGGCCCCCCATTTTGGGCAGCGTTGACTTAAGGACCAGCTTCTTTGGGGAATGTGCAGGGGCCCCCCGTGCAGCTGGGGCCCCTGGGCGGTGCCCAGGTGTGCCCACTCATTAGGACAGCCCTGCAACAGACCCACCCACAGAATCCAGAGTATTACAGGGCTCCAAACAGCTAAAGGGGCGATATTTGACAGGTAAGGATACATGCAGGAGGCATGTATATCCTTAGATGTAAGCACTATGGCAGTAGTTTAGAAATGATGAGTGTGGGTTTACATCCACTTTAAAGTGGAGTTCCACCCAAAAATGGAACTTCGGCTTTAAAGAAAGGTGACCCCCTGACATGCCACATTTGGCATGTCATTTTTTTGGGGGGGAGCGGATACCCTTTTTTTAGAGGGTTCCTGCTCCCACTTCCTCCCGGCACACCGCGGTGCCAGAAGGGGGATCACCTCTCATCCTCCCTCTCAGCAATCATCTGGGACACGTCACAGGTCCCAGATGATTGCCCGGCCAGTCACGGCACTCCACACAGCTTGCGCATGCGCAGTGCGTGCCTGGCTGTGAAGGAGGAGGCTCCCCCTCCTCTCCGCAGACAGAGGAGGGGGAGATGGGCGGGGCTTCGTTCCCCACAACGCTGGACCCTGGGACAGATAGGTGTCCGATTATTAAAAGTCAGCAGTTTGCAGTATTTGTAGCTGCTGACTTTTAATTTTTTTTTTTTAAGCGGAACTCTGCTTTAACTGCAGCCCCTGACACACCAAAGGGTTGTGCATATTATTTAGTGGCAGACATACTACAGGAGATAATCAGAGACTGCAAATGTACTATAGGAGATAATCAGAGACTGCAGACTTACTACAGGAGATAATCAGAGACTGCAGATGTGTACTACAGGAGATAATCAAACATATACTATATATGTCATATATAAATCAACCCTAGTGTGTGCTTCAGGGAGAAATAACTAGTGATCTGTCAGTCCCTCGCATTTACATTTCAAAACTGACCACGCTAAGCATGGAAGCACATCTGCGCTAGCGTGGTCAGTTTGCGTCTATCTAGAGATACAAACAAGATATTTGGGGGGCACACCCTAAAAGATGCATTAAAGCTGGTGCAGCCATAAGACCATACAGCATCATGTCTAGGTGTTTTAAAGTAGCCCTGCTGGAGCTAAATGTCTTTTTTGCATGTGTGCGCTGTAATATTTTGCTCTTTATCTAGAGATACAGGCACACCGCACATAGGAACTGCGAGCCTGTGTCTGTAGTTAGATCAGCAGACACTCCCCCCTGGCCAGCGCCACTGCTGCAAGAAGGCTGTGACCCATCAGCCAATAACAGCTGCAGCCAATATGGGTGCAGACAGTGGAAGATGTATACAGACGGGGAAAGGATTTCCTTACAGCCTGGAGCGCCCCAGCCTGAACGCAGTGTACACAGCAGGGAAAGTACTCCCCGCTGTTTTAGACGTCACTAGCGGCCCACCCCTCCTCCAACACTGAAATGCCCCAACAGCCCCAACATACAACTGGGAGGAGGCTTTATGGTCATGTGAATGCCGAATCAAAGATATGAAAAAGGTACCAGAATTATTTTTGGGAAACACCTACACATGAAACAAACACATATTTCATTTACTTTCCACAGAGGTGTTTTGCATAGTATACATTTACATACACTTTAATGTATCTATGTTGCAGAAAAGAAAAAGCTTTGCCTATGTTCTAGAGCAGGCTTTACCTCAGCCTTCAGTTTCTTGTATAGAAAACTCCTCCATGACTTCCGGCTATCCGTCCTTTGGGACGATAAACTGTTAGAAGACTAAGGAAATTTTTAAGCAGCTGACCTTATTAATGCACACCCGGCACCTGCCCTTCCCCTCCAGGAAATGGCTCCCGGCCACCTATGTACTTACATGCAGACATTGTCAGTGAGCAACGTTATCCCTGAATACACAGCCACTTTGCTGCAAGGAAGAGAGGAAAGATCCCTCGTGCTGCACATTCATGGAGTCCTTTGGTGGTATGAGAGAGACAACTTCAGCCTGAGCTCCCACCAGGCCACAATCTCAATGCTTTTCACTCCAACCCTTGGAGCTTAGTAGGGATGAGCTGAACACCCCCCGGTTCGGTTCGCACCAGAACCCGCGAACGGACCGAAAGTTCGCACGAACGTTAGAACCCCATTGACGTCTATGGGACTCGAACGTTCGAAATCAAAAGTGCTCATTTTAAAGGCTAATTTGCATGGTATTGTCCTAAAAAGGGTTTGGGGACCCGGGTCCTACCCCAGGGGACATGTATCAATGCAAAAAAAACTTTTAAAAACGGCCGTTTTTTCGGGAGCAGTGATTTTAATGATGCTTAAAGTAAAAAAAAAAAAGTGAAATATTCCTTTAAATATCGTACCTGGGGGGTGTCTATAGTATGCCTGTAAAGTGACGCGTGTTTCCCATGTTTAGAACAGTCCCTGCACCAAATGTCATTTTTAAAGGAAAAAATCTCATTTAAAACTGCTTGCGGGTTTAATGTCATGTCGGGTCATGGCAATATGGATGAAAATCAGTGAGACAAACGGCATGGGTACCCCCCAGTCCATTACCAGGCCCTTTGGGTCTTGTATGGATATTAAGGGGAACCCCGCACCCAAATTAAAATAAGGAAAGGTGTGGGGCCACCAGGCCCTATATACTCTGAACAGCAGTATACAGGCGGTGCAAACAAGACAGGGACTGTAGGTTTGTTGTTAAGTAGAATCTGTTTGTAATTTTGAACATTTTTAACGTGGTTAGCTCCAGCCAAAAAATCTTTTCTAAGCTTTTTGGAAAACATAGGGAAGGGTTATCACCCCTGTGACATTTGTTTTGCTGTCTTTCCTCCTCTTCAGAAGATTTCACCTCACTTTTTTGTCCCAATGAAAAATGTTTTTTGAAAATTTGGGTTTTTTTGTGGAACAAGGATTGGAAAGCATCAGTGGAAAGGAGAAATTGTTTTCCCATATTAACTCTTACAGGAGAGAATTTCCCTTCCTAGGGGTAGATTTCATCTCACTTCCTGTTGTCTCCTTCCATTTGCAAGTAGGAGTCGTTTGTAAGTTAGATGTTTGAAAGTAGGGTCCTGCCCTATATACTCAGCAGAAATTTGGGCCTTAGGTGTTGCTGTGGCCACAACACTGTAAGCCCTCACAGGGCCCTGCTGTGAAATATTAGATCAAGAATTGTAATTACATGCCCCTGTTGAACAGGAGCTGAAAAATTAGGCCTTAGGCACTGGTGCTGGTGCCACAACACTGCAACCCCTCACAGACACTCTAGTTGGAACGCAGGAACGAGCCCTGCTGCAAATTATTGCTTCAAAAATTGTAATTACACGCCCCTGTTAGACAGGGGCAGAAAAATTGGGCCTTAGGCACTGGTGCTGGTGCCACAACACTGCAACCCCTCACAGACACTCTAGTTGGAACGCAGGAACGAGCCCTGCTGCAAAGTATTGCATCAAAAATTGTAATTACACGCCCCTGTTAGACAGGGGCAGAAAAATTGGGCCTTAGGCACTGGTGCTGGTGCCACAACACTGCAACCCCTCACAGACACTCTAGTTGGAACGCAGGAACGAGCCCTGCTGCAAAGTATTGCATCAAAAATTGTAATTACACGCCCCTGTTAGACAGGGGCAGAAAAATTGGGCCCTAGGCACTGGTGCTGGTGCCACAACACTGCAACCCCTCACAGACACTCTAGTTGGAATGCAGGAACGAGCCCTGCTGCAAAGTATTACATCAAAAATTGTAATTACACGCCCCTGTTAAACAGGGGCTGAAAAATTGTGCCTTAGGCACTGGTGGTGGCGCCCAGAACCAAAAATGTTCTTACAAGCTATCAGCGTGATGATTGAGGAGGAAGAGGATAATTACTCAGGGATAGTCACTCAGCATCAGCATAGGCAGTCTTTGAAGGGATCTGAGATTTCAAAAAAAATTATTCGGTTACATCAGCATCAGGTGCTTGGTAGCTGGTGGTGATCCAAGACTCATTCATTTTTATGAAGGTCAGCCGATCGACCGAGTCGGTGGACAGACGCACCCTGTGATCGGTTACCACGCCTCCAGCAGCACTGAATGTGCGTTCCGAAAGAACGCTGGATGCAGGACAGGCCAGTAGCTCAATTGCATACTGTGCAAGCTCTGGCCAGTGATCCATCCTCAAGACCCAGTAACCCAGAGGATTTTCGGTGGGAAAGGTGTCCAAGTCTGATCTTGCCCCTAGGTATTCCTGCACCATGTAAAACAGACGCTGGCGATGGTTGCTGGAACCGATCATACCTTGGGGCTGCGGACCAAAAAATTGTCTGAACGCATCGGTCAGACGGCCACCTTCTCCACCGCTCCTTCTTTGACTGACCGAAGCCTCAGCAACACGTTGTCCAGAAACAGGAGTTTGTAACCTCCCAGTCTCTGGGAACGCGTTGCACAGACCTTTCTGCAAGGCCTCCCGAAGATGTTTCATCCTCTGCTCCCTCTGCGATGGCAAGATAAGGTCCGCAACCTTACCCTTGTAACGTGGATCAAGGAGGGTTGCCAGCCAGTATTGGTCCTTCTCCTTGATACCACGAATACGAGGATCCTTACGCAGGCTTTGCAGGATCAGGGAGGCCATGCAGCGTAGGTTTGCTGAGGCATTCGGTCCGGAGTCCTCTGGGTCACTAAGAACGACATGGTCCGCAGCCACCTCCTCCCAGCCACGTACAAGTCCATGTGTTTCTTGGGACTGATCCCTTAAAGACTGCTGCTGATGCTGAGTGCCAGGCTCCACCTCCATACTGACACAATCTTCCTCCTCCTCCTCTTCCTCCTCGTCCTCTTCCTGTGTGATCAGCGGGCACGCAGGAACACTGTCTGGATAAAGGGGGCCTTGAGAGCTAAGGAAGTCCTCCTCTTCCTGCCTCTGTTCTGCCTCAAGTGCCCTGTCCATTATTTCACGCAGCGTGTGCTCCAACAGGTGGACAAGGGGGACAGTGTCACTGATGCATGCACTGTCACTGCTCACCATCCTCGTGGCCTCCTCGAATGGTGACAGGACAGTGCATGCATCCCTGATCATGGCCCACTGGCGTGGGGAAAAAAAACCAAGCTCCCCTGACCCTGTCCTGGTGCCATAGTCGCACAGGTACTCATTGATGGCCCTCTGCTGCGTGTGCAGCCGCTGCAGCATGGCCAACGTTGAGTTCCACCTGGTGGGCATGTCACAGATTAGGCGGTTCTTGGGCAGGTTAAACTCCTTTTGGAGGTCCGTCAGCCGAGCACTGGCATTATATGACCGGCGGAAATGCACACAGACTTTCCTGGCCTGCCTCAGGACATCCTGTAAGCCCGGGTACCTGCCCAAGAACCGCTGCACCACCAAGTTAAGGACGTGAGCCAAACAGGGCACATGGGTCATTTGTCCCTGTCGGAGGGCAGAGAGGAGGTTGGTGCCATTGTCGCAAACCACCATTCCTGCCTTAAGTTGGCGTGGCGTCAACCACCTCTGAACCTGCCCCTGCAGAGCTGACAGAACCTCTGCCCCAGTGTGGCTCCTGTCCCCCAAGCACACCAGCTCAAGCACCGCATGGCATCTTTTGGCCTGCGTACTTGCGTAGCCCCTTGAACGCCTACGGAGCACCGCTGGTTCCGAGGAAGAGGCCATGGAGGAAGAAGAAGAGGAGGGGGTGGAGGAGAGAGGTGTGTCACAATCAGCATTTTGGAGGCGTGGTGGCGGAACAACCTCCAACACTACTGCACCTTGTCCTGCATCCTTCCCAGCTGCCAGCAGAGTCACCCAATGCGCCGTGAAACTTAGGTAACGTCCCTGTCCATGCCTGCTGGACCATGAGTCAGCGGTAATATGCACCTTACCGCTGACCGCCCTGTCCAGCGAGGCATGGACATTGCCTTCCACATGCCGGTAGAGAGCCGGAATCGCCTTCCGTGAGAAAAAGTGGCGTTTGGGTACCTGCCACTGAGGAACCGCACATTCCACAAACTCACGGAAGGGGGCAGAGTCTACCAACTGAAAAGGCAGCAGTTGAAGTGCTAGCAATTTTGCCAAGCTAGCATTCAACCGCTGGGCATGTGGATGGCTGGGAGCAAACTTCTTTCGGCGGTGCAGCAGCTGGGGCAGGGAAATTTGCCTGGTACAATCTGACGTCGGT
Organism: Aquarana catesbeiana; assembly: GCF_042186555.1. Taxonomy (NCBI): domain Eukaryota; kingdom Metazoa; phylum Chordata; class Amphibia; order Anura; family Ranidae; genus Aquarana; species Aquarana catesbeiana. The sequence goes on from NC_133324.1 coordinate 920,300,793, forward strand.
GTACCAAAAGCAGATTGCCCACAAGTACTTGGCTGTGACACACCTAATTCTACACCTTCATTCCTCTCACTGCAGGTCTCAGAGAGGACTGAAGGTCTAGTGGGGTTGGAAATCTCAGCTGATGAGGAGCAAGGAGAGATCCTCTTTGTTCTTTGGTGTGGGTCTTTTAGATACGCTTGCCAACGAACTGCATGGCAGGTCAACATATGTCTGGTCAAGCATGTGGTACCCAAGCGGGAGATATTTTGGCCACGCGAGATACGCTTGAGACATATGTTGCAAATAGCAGCGGTGCGATCTGATGCACTCGTCTCAAAAAAGGCCCACACCAAAGAACTTTTTGAATAACGCGCAGAGACTGCAGCGCCCTGCACATGTGGAGCTTTGGGGTGTGATGCAGTCAATGTGCTGCCCTTAGGCTGGCCCCTGGAGGGCATCCTGCCTCGTTGGTGATGTGCTGCCGCCTCCTCCTCCTCCTCCTCCTCCTCCTCCTCCTCCTCTCTCCTATCAGGCACCCACGTTGAGTCAGTGACCTCATCATCCCCTCCCTCCTCATCACTGGAGCAAACCTGGCAGTATGCTGCAGCAGGGGGAGCATGACTGCCAGATTGCTGTCCTTCTTGGGCACCCCCTCTGTCCGCGCTCATGTTACTGCCTTCATCGAGCTCAGTATCGTCATCAGAGCCTTCCAAACGCTGGGCATCCTCCTGGAGCATGTACCCAACACTGTGGTCAAACAGTTCGAGGGAATCCTCATGAGGACATGGTGGAGCTAGGGAAGGAGTCACTGATGACATTGAGCTGAGGGAAGAGGCCGCTGCTTTGCCAGACAAAGCACCCTGGGCATGGGTGAGAGAGGATGAGGAGGATGAGGACGGCTTGGTCATCCACTCGACCAAGTCTTCCGCATGTTGCGGCTCAACATGGCCAGCTGCCGAAAAAAAGGCCAAGCGTGTCCCATGGCCACGTGCTGATGAGGATGCACCGTCTCCACGACCAGCACTAGACACAGAGCCTGCTTGCCCTCTCTTATTGGCTTGTGACTGTCTGCCTCTCCTTCTTGGCCTTCCAGACATACTAATGGCCTGTAGCTGCACTAAGCTGGGATAGAACACCTGTAATTTTCTTCAAGTAGCTTTATATACTGTAACCAGACAAGCCTGCCTGTCAGTAGGAAGATAACAGGAACGGATCTAGCTGAACACTGTGAGCAGGACGCACTGTACTAAATGTAAATAGTCTAGCTGCCTGACCGTGGTACTAATAGGATCAAATAGAACACCTGTAATTTTCTTCAGGTAGCTTTATATACTGTAACCAGACAAGCCTGCCTGTCAGTAGGAAGATAACAGGAACGGATCTAGCTGTACACTGTGAGCAGGACGCACTGTACTAAATGTAAATAGTCTAGCTGCCTGACCGTGGTACTAATAGGATCAAATAGAACACCTGTAATTTTCTTCAGGTAGCTTTATATACTGTAACCAGACAAGCCTGCCTGTCAGTAGGAAGATAACAGGAACGGATCTAGCTGAACACTGTGAGCAGGACGCACTGTACTAAATGTAAATAGTCTAGCTGCCTGACCGTGGTACTAATAGGATCAAATAGAACACCTGTAATTTTCTTCAGGTAACTTTATATACTGTAACCAGACAAGCCTGCCGGTCAGTAGGAATTTAACAGGAACGGATCTAGCTGTACACTGTGAGCAGGACGCACTGCACTAAATGTAAATAGCAGGAACGGATCTAGCTGAACACTGTGAGCAGGATGCACTGCACTAAATGTAAATAGTCTAGAAGATAACAGGAACGGATCTAGCTGAACACTGTGAGCAGGACGCACTGCACTAAATGTAAATAGTCTAGAAGATAACAGGAACGGATCTAGCTGAACACTGTGAGCAGGACGCACTGCACTAAATGTAAATAGCAGGAACGGCTCTAGCTGAACACTGTGCGCAGGACGCACTGCACTAAATGTAAATAGTAGGAACGGATCTAGCTGAACACTGTGAGCAGGACGCACTGCACTAAATGTAAATAGCAGGAACGGATCTAGCTGAACACTGTGAGCAGGACGCACTGCACTAAATGTAAATAGCAGGAACGGATCTAGCTGAACACTGTGAGCAGGACGCACTGCACTAAATGTAAATAGCAGGAACGGATCTAGCTGAACACTGTGAGCAGGACGCACTGCACTAAATGTAAATTGCAGGAAGGGATCTAGCTGAACACTGTGAGCAGGACGCACTGCACTAAATGTAAATAGCAGGAACGGATCTAGCTGAACACTGTGAGCAGGACGCACTGCACTAAATGTAAATTGCAGGAACGGATCTAGCTGAACACTGTGAGCAGGACGCACTGCACTAAATGTAAATAGTCTAGAAGATAACAGGAACGGATCTAGCTGAACACTGTGAGCAGGACGCACTGCACTAAATGTAAATAGCAGGAACGGATCTAGCTGAACACTGTGAGCAGGACGCACTGCATTAAATGTAAATAGTCTAGATAGAAGATAACAGGAACGGATCTAGCTAAACTGAATACAGTGTATATATATATATGCAACACCTGGGATGCATATATATACACAATACACTGTAAGTGCAGCTAACTGACTGACTGTTCTGCCTAATCTATCTAACTCAAATCAAATGACACTGTCTCTCTCTCTCTCTATCTCTCAGCACACCGGAACACACACTACACAGGGCCGCCGTGCAGGCGGCCTTATATAGTGTGGGGTGTGTACTAAATCCCCTGAGCCATAATTGGCCAAAGCCACCCTGGCTTTGGCCAATTACAGCTCTCTCTACTGACGGCGCTGTGATTGGCCAAGCATGCGGGTCATAGTGCATGCTTGGCCAATCATCAGCCAGCAATGCACTGCGATGCCGCAGTGAATTATGGGCCGTGACGCGCCACACGAATTTAGCGCGAATGGCCCATAACGTTCGCAATTCGGCGAACGATCGAACAGCCGATGTTCGAGTCGAACATGGGTTCGACTCGAACACGAAGCTCATCCCTAGAGCTTAGTCACTACTTTGTTGCATTTGCCGTGCATTGGGCATCCTATTTAAAGTCAATGGCATCTGGTCCCTGGGCCACAGTTTGAAGACTACTGCCCTAGACTAAATGAGCAGTCAACCCATTGCAGTGCGGATGTTGCCCCACTGCAAGAGATAATTTTCACATTTCCTGGAGTTGGACTTTATAGAAAGCTGTAGATTTTAAACGTTTGAAAATGTTTTTTGAAATTGCATTAATATTAACAGGTTAATGTGTGTTAATGATTTTAGTAATTGGCTTTACAATTACTTTAAGCAAAAAAAACTTTTTTACTTGTGAATAGGTTATATACGTTGCAACCAGTTTCTTTAGCAGCTTGTCAATATATATTTCCTGATTTCTGGCTGTCAAGGTAGAGCACATAGCATAAATCTGCATAAACCTGCATATATTGCTGTACCTATATTAAAAAAATGTCACTCAAATAATGTCTAAAAGTCACAAAATTGCTTTGAACACAAGATGCTGTTTAAGTTGCAGAAATGGCAGATCTTTTTGTAAAGGAAACCATAATATATATTACCTTTCTATTCACCAATATGCATATTTCATAGAGAATAAGTACTGAAAACTGTGACATTCAAAAGATGTCTTCCAACAAAGAACAAAAAAAGTAGCATTTCAGAAAGAACACTTGGAAAAAAATATCACACTGCGCTCCGGATCGAGCCGTCATTAATATCAGCTTCAAAGGCTTGGAATTTTGAAATATAATATTAAATTGCTGTACCCTTCAGTTAAAGTTGATTGATGTTGGTGACAGCCATAGAATAAAACATAACTAGAAAGAGAAAAAAAAACACTTCCAACTGTTTTAGGTGGAGGAAAAGAATCCTAGATGGGTGTAATGCTGGTTATTATTTCTTTCACGGCTAGTTAGGAACTTCATGTTCATTTGGATTCCTGATATTAGATAGTGATCTGTTCAGGTGAAAAATGACCCATACTTACCTGTTCTTTGGGTCTTTGCTCTACTGAAAACAAAGCCAGTTATAGAATATTCAGTATCGGACAAATGTCTGGGAATACTAGATGCTTTGTCTAGTGCTGCATATTGTAGTTCCACCCCTCCCCCCCCCCAGTCACTAGGACACTACAGTGTCTTACAGGAGAGGTAAGTATTATACCTTTTTTTTTTTTTTGGTGACTGAGTTGCTTTACTTACTCTAGTCATACTAAAAGCAAAATGTGTTTTTCCCTTCTCCTTCTCTCTATTCTTATCCTCCTTCTTCTCCTTTTCCCTATCCTTATCCCACTTCTTCTCTTTCTGCATATCCATATCCTCCCTCTTCTCCTTCTCCTCCTTCTTCTCCTTCTTATTCTCCCTATCCTTATCCTCCTTCTCCTTTTCCCTATTATTAGCCTCCTTCCACTCCTTATCCTCCTTCTTCTTCTTTTTCTTCTCCTTCTCCCTCTCCTTCTCCCTATCCATATCCTTCTTCTACTGCTTCTTCTTTTCCTTCTCCCTATCCTTATCCCCCTTCTCCCTCTACTTCTCCTTCTCCCTGTCCTTATCATCCTTCTCCCTACCCTTATCTTCCTTATTCTCCTTCTCCCTTTCCTTCTCCCTATCCTTATCCCCCTTCTCCCTCTCCTTCTCTCTGTCCTTATCCTCCTTCTCCCTATCCTTATCTTCCTTATTCTCTTTCTCCCTCTCCTTCTCTCTGTCCTTATCCTCCTTCTCCCTATCCTTATCCCTGTCCTTATCCTCCTTCTCTCTATCCTTATCTTCCTTATTCTCCTTCTTCCTCTCATTCTCCCTAACCTTATCCCCCTTCTTCGCCTTCTTCCTTTCCTTCTCCAAATCCTTCTCCTCCTTTTTGCTGTTATCCTTCTCCTCCTTCTCATTTTCCTTCTTCTTCCCCTCCTTATTCTCCTTCTTCTCCCTATTCTTATCCTCTTTCTTCTCCTTTTCCTTCTCCCTAAACCTATCCTACTTATTCTCCTTTTCCATATCTTTATCTTCTTTCTTCTCCTTTTTCTTTCTCCTTCCCCTGTCATTCTCCCTATCCTTATCCTCCATCTTCTCCTTGTCCTCCTTCTTTGCCTTCTCCTCTTTCACCTTATCTTCCTTTTCCACCTTCTCCCTATGTTATTCTCCTTCTTCTCCTTCTCTTTCTTCCTCTCCTTCTCCCTATCCTTCTCCTCCTTCTTCTGCTTCTCCCTATCCTTATACTTCTTGTTCTCCTTCTCCCTTTCCCTATCCTTATCCCCCTTCTTCTCATTCTTCCTATCCTCCTCATTCTTCTTCTCCTTATCCTTCTTCTTCTTCTCCTTCCCCTCCTTCTTCTTCTCCTTCTCCCTACCCTCCTGTTCTTTCCATCACCAACAGTTTTCAGACCCCTTTACAAAATAAAGGAAGAGTGTGCAGATACAGCAAATATATTTTTTATATCTTCATGTCTTCATATCTTCTTTTTTCGCAGAAGAGAGTTTAATAAGACTCGTGGCCACTCATTACAATTAGAAGAAAAGAGGTTTAACCTTAAACTACGTAGAGGGTTCTTTACTGTAAGAGCGGCAAGGATGTGGAATTCCCTTCCACAGGTGGTGGTCTCAGTGGGGAGCATTGATAGCTTCAAGAAACTATTAGATAATCACCTGAATGACCGCAATATACAGGGATATGTAATGTAATACTGACACATAATCACACACATAGGTTGGACTTGATGGACTTGTGTCTTTTTTCAACCTCACCTACTATGTAACTATGTAACTATGTGTTTTGGTTAGGACTACAAAAGAAAAAAACATTTTTCTTTTTGTCAGGTGTACATGATTTATTGCAACTAGCAATGGGAACTTTCACTACCCATTTATATTTTTTAGCCAATCTGTTGTTTACAGAGCTCTATAGCTCAAGATGAAATGTACACATACAACTGAGCCAGAGCAATGACTCTTCCTCCTCCCGTCATGTAGTTTCATTTAATTTTTTAGTTACAGAGAAGAAGGCTAAAAGAAAACAATTTTTGTCCTCTAGTTCGAAAATTCATGGGGCTGTTCATTTAGACTAGGTTCACCCTAGTGCAACTGCAATTTGATATGATTTTCAGTGTGATTATGTAGCGCAACTTGGTTGTGTTTTTGATGCTTTTTTTATTTATTGTGGGTTTTTTTTATGTTTTTTGATAAGGGAAGAAGACAGGATGCTGATTGTTAAGGAGCTTTAACCATTTCAATACCGGGCACTTCCACCCCCTTCCTGCCCAGGACAATCTTCAGCTTTCAGCGCTGTCGAACATTCAATGACTGTTGCACTATTGTGCGATCATGCAACACTGTACCCATATGATCATTTTTTTTTCACACGAATAAAGCTTTCTTTTGGTGGTATTTTAATTACTTCTGAGTATTTAATTTTTTGCCAAATTAACAAAAAAAGACCGAAACTTTTGACAAAAAAACGTTTTTCTTAATTTCTGTTTTACAATTTTGCAAATCAATAATCTTTCTTCATAGATTTAGGCCAAACTGTACTCTGCTACATTTCTTTGGTGAATATAACCTAAATCAGTGTATATTAAATAGTCTGTAGGAAGGTTATAAAGTCCACAAACTATGGTATATATCTGAAAATTGATCAATCCTGATGTACTGACGGCTTATCTAATTTCCTGAGACCCTGAAAACGCCAGGACAGCACAAATATCCACCAAATGACCCAATTTTAAAAAGTTGACAGTCTAAGGTATTTTGTAAGAGGCATGATGTGATTTTTGAAGTTGTAATTTTTTTGTAACAATTTTTGGGAAAATGAAAACATTATAAAAATGTTTTTTTTTTCCTTTTTTTTTTTAAGTACTGTCACCAGTGTAGTACAGCGTTATCATATAACTGGTGTTGCGGTGTTCAGGGATACTGACTGGTGACAGTATTTAAAAACAAACAAATTTAAAATAATTATTTTTCAATTTAAGAAAAAAAAATGTATTACATTTTTTGTTAAAATAGTAACATTGTACTACTAGGGAAGTGATCAGGATTTATTTTTACACATTTCGCTGGTATAAGCAACTATTTTTACTGAATGATATTGATTAATCCCTTATGTATTGTTGTAATTACCTGTGATTGGTCACAGCTATTCACTCTAATCACGTGCTTTTTAAAAAAAGAAAAAACCCAGCTCTTCCTTCCCCCTGCCTCCTAAGGTAAGGCCTCAGATCGCCGCCTTTCCATCCATCTCCCGTGCGGGGGGGGGAGCGTTAGTTTGCTGCCACTGGTGCCATTTCTAACTGATTGCCACCTGCCCATGACCTGCAATGGAAACGTATTTGGGTGCGGTGCGGGAAAGGCACACAGAACACCATGGCCTCTAGGTTTATATGTAACAAAGATTATACATTTCAGGTTTTTCTTGAAGTGTATTTAGCATAAGAACAATTTTATGAAATTAAAATAATATATATATGTAAAGTAAAACTAAACATATTAGTTTGAAAATGTATAAACTTTAGCAAACCTTAAAATTTACTGCACACTTTTGTAGTTTGCTATTATTGTTACCAAGGTAAGAAACCTGGTGGTGGCCTTGATAGGTCGAGATAACAGTACAGTCTGGAAATTACAAGCCTCACTTTAAAACTATAAAATGCTTGTTTATTTCCAGTGTATCCATGATATGCAATGGGCTACCGTGAACATGTTAAAATGTACGCTCACCAGCCACTTTATTAGGTACACCTTGCTAGTACCAGGTTGGACCCCCTTTTGCCTTCTGAACTGCCTTAATTCTTCATGGCATAGATTCAACAAGGTGTTGGAAACATTCCTCAGAGATTTTGGTCCATAGTGACACAATAGCATCACGCAGTTGCTGCAGATTTGTCGGCTGCACATCCATGATGCGAATCTCCAGTTCCACCACATTCCAAAGGTACTCTATTGTGTTGAGATCTGGTGAGTGTGGAGGCCATTGGAGTACAGTGACCTCATTGTCATGTTCATGAAACCAGTGGTGAGATGACTGGAGCTTTGTGACATGGTGCATTATCCTGCTGGAAGGAGTCATCAGAAGATGGGGACACTGTAGTCATAAAGGCATGGACATGGTCAGCAACAATACTCAGGTAGGCCGTTGTGTTTAAATGATGCTCAAATATCCCCCACACCATTACACCACCAGCCTGAACCGTTGATCCAAGGCAGGATGCATCCATGTTTTCATGTTTTTTAGGCCAAATTCTAAAAAATGGAGAGACACTAGGGAGGGGAAAAAAGGATTGCTGCTCACCCCTTAGAAATTGGAACGAAAAGGAATGTTTCCCCACATTGGGGTTTTTAGGCAGCACAAGAAAGAAATGTAATCAATATAGTATGAAAAAATATACACTTTTATTGAATAAATAACATATATCATCAGAGTTAAAAGGCCATGAGCTTCAGTGGGTATTTATCTAAAAGTTTTTAAGCTGAACATACAAAAGCAGACATTTGTTCATAGCAATATTATGTCATGAACATTAGACCTGACGCGTTTCAACCCCTATGACTGGGGTCTTCTTCAGAGGATAGGTCTGCTGGGAAAAACATAAGAATAAGGTTGGTCTACATATACATATTCAAAAGAAAAAAAAAAAAAAAAAAAAAAAAAAAAAATAATATATATATATATAGCGTGAGCTACATTAATTGTGCGATGCAACAGTACAGTACAGTATAGTTACCAAATAGACGTATGTCCAATGAAAAACATAAATTCCCACATGGATGTCCCTTTTAAAAGTTTAAAATGCTTTATCCTCTTCCGCCAGAGGGTGATTTCAACCTCCTCTACCGCTGCCACAACCCAGACCGGGACGGCGAGAGACAACGTGGCTTACGAGAGGCCAAATTCTGACCCGACCATCTGAATCTTGCAGCAGAAATTGAGACTGATCAGAACAGGCAATGTTTATCCAATCTTCTGTTGTCCAATGTTGGTGAGCCCGTGTGAATTGTAGCCTCAGTTTCCTGTTCTTAGCTGACAGGAGTGGCACCCGGTGTGGTCTTCTGCTGCTGTAGCTTATCTGCTTCAAGTTTCGATGTGTTGTGCATTCAGAGATGGTATTCTGCATACCTTGGTTGTGGTTATTTAAGTTACTGTTGCCTTTCTATCATCTCGAACCAGTCTGCCCATTATCCTCTGACATCAACAAGGCATTTTTCTCCACACAACTGCCACTCACGGGATATTTTCTCTTTTTTTCGGACCATTCTCTGTAAACGCGAGAGATGGTTGTGCATGAAAATCCCAGTAGATCAGGAGTTTTTGAAATACTCAGACCAGCCCGTCTGGCACCAACAACCATGCCATGTTCAAAGTCACCTAAATCCCCTTTCTTCCCCATTATGATGCTCAGTTTGAACTTCAGCAAGTCATTTTCACCACGTCTAGATGCCTAAATGCATTGAGTTGCTGCCATGTGATTGGCTGATTAGCAATTTGTGTTACCAAGCAATTGAACAGGTGTACCTAATAAAGTGGCCGGGGAGTGTAGATTCAAATTTTGTTCTTGGGTTTGGAAACACTTTAGATGAAACAGATAAAAACTGTATAGAGGAACATAATATAATAAAGTAGTTAAATTAAGCATATTATAACGATGTAGTATTTGTTAAATGAAGGCAATGATTACCTTTAATAACAGTGTGAATTTTGGGCTTCATATTTTATTCAGCATTTATGTTTAAATTATTATATTTTTAATTTTAATAGCAGAAAAAACACATTTTAAATTAGTTTGGAAAGACTTCTCACTGCACAGCATTATCAGGTCCAGTTGTTAATTTGAAATCTTGTACATTTTTTTTACAACTCATTTTTCATGCTACATAAAGATTAAATGATAGCTTGCTTACACTGAATTTGCTGAATAAATTCATCTTTAAAAGATTAACCTGTAGTTATTGCATCTGATAATGATGAGAGTACTCTTCTGGCAGCAAGAACTCTGCAAAAATATTTTAATAACGGGAGTGTAAAATAGTGTTGTTTTCTTTCTTTCTTTTTCTTTCTTTCTTTCTTTCTTTCTTTCTTTCTTTCTTTCTTTCTTTCTTTCTTTCTTTCTTTCTTCTATCCCGATCCCGCCGACGTATAGCTACGACGGCTCGTGGGATCGTGCCTGACCTGTCGCAGTAAAATGACAGCGGCTGTTCGGCAAGAGGTTAAAGCAAACCTGTTGCAAACCTGTACAATTTAATCTGAGCATAAACGTGGGTTACTTTCAAAGAAAAAGAAAGCGAGAGGAATCTCATATTAATCTGTAGGTTTGAAGATAAAGTCCCAGAATATGCTATGAATACTCTGGAATGGGTATAGAGCAGCACCTGGTATGACAGTTCATATCACTCGAGGGTGCATTTGAAATGTTTATTGATCAAAGATAACAAGTAAACCAACACGTTTCGGCATAAATGCTGCCCACTTCCTCAGGGCTGAAATAGTGGATGTAACTGGAACAGCGATCAGACTTAGAATGAGACCCTATACAGTGCCATCAGTTCGCATTAGTGAGAGGATCTGACAGCGGTTGTAAAGCATGGCTGGTGAAAAAAATAAAAACACCTGTACATACTGGCACATTATGGAATACTTATGTTAGAACTAAATGCTCCCGTGGCGTGCTGTCGCTGCTGAGAGGGCTGACATCTCCTCCTGCGTGATTGGCCAGAGTAGCAATGACGCTCCTCCCGCACATGTGCACGGGAGCCCACGGTTTCAGCACGAAGCTCCTAACTTCTGGCAAGGTATGGCGGATCTTCACATGTCCTCCCAATCTTTCTTCCAGGTTAGCGCACTCCGGCTGCGTGATTGGCCAGAGCAGAGATGACGTTCCTCCCGCACATGCGCACGGGAGCCCACGGTTTTCGGCACGAAGCTCTGAAGTTCCAGCAAGGTATGCCAGACCTTCAGAGCGCATGCGCCAGTGATGTCACTGGCTGCATGCAGGGTGAATATCTCCTAAACGGTGCACATTTAGGAGATATTCATTCTACCTACAGGTAAGCCTTGTTATAGGCGTACCTGTAGGTAAAAATAACAAAGCAGGCTTTACTACCTCTTTAAGTCTCATCCAATGTTCCAATTACAACCGCTATTCCAGCTCTGAGGAAACCGGAGGCATTTACACCGAAACTCATTGTTATCTTTGATCAATTTCAAATAGACCCTTGAGTCATGTGAACTTTTATACTGGCACTCCTCTATACCCATCCCAGAATTTTCTGCTGAGTGTCCTTGTTGCTGCTATCAGAGAGGCAGCAGCCTGGGACCGTAACAAGATCTACCTACACCACACCTTCACTGGGCATTAGCCCCCTTAAAGGAGGACTTACCTTATAGTGTACCCGCATGAGATGTGATGGGCAGTCTCATTGGTAAACAGGACTTGGAATGCAGTACTGGTGGAACCAAACCCAACTTTTGCTAGAAAGTAAACATTTTAAATGCAACTGTGTTTTTTTTATGCTTGGATTACTCCTCTTCTTATGTATGTTTCCATTATATGCGCAGCTTTAATTGTCTGGGTTTGTGACCGTTTGACATAGTAAGTACAATGCTGTACAAAGCTCAATGACTTTTTTTTTTTTTTTTACAATGCTTTAAAAAGTGTTTATTTTACCCGATCCAAAAATCTCTTACATTTTACAGAGAAGAACATTACTTGCATCTCCCTTAACCTTAGCATAGCTAACAACTACGCTTCCCTGGTTTTACTGGAAAGGCAAATTTATTTGTCATAAGGTTCTCACAGACATTATAAGCGCACATGCCTTTATAAATTCTGGTTGGTTGGCTGGGCGCAGTATTTTATGCAGTGACCCCAATAGATTAAACAAAGTTGTTTCGGAAGTAATGTTTACAGTTGCAAAACAAATTTGCTGCTGAGTTTTATTGTTCTATAAGAATAATTATTTTACCCATTTAAAGCTTTAAAGACTTATGGGGCCATAAAAATAAAATCCTCATTCTCAACAATTCCACATTGTGGATGCAACACTAAAGTATCTATCTTCCTGAAATCTTTTTAAAGCCAATCTCCTGCTTTAAATATTTAAAGTGGATTTAGCTTTAAAAGAGAAGTTTGTGATTTAAAAAAAAAAAAAAAATCATACTTACCTATGTGGAAGGGGCGGGATCGGCTGGCCCAGACTCCTCGCTGAGAGGATGAGGCAGGTGCCGGTTCAGGCTCCTGGGTGGATCCCGACCATATGGTTGCAATCTTTTCCCAGCCTGGACCGGCTCTGTGACATCAACCGACAGCAGGCTTCAGCCCGCTGTCAGCTGAAAATGGGTCACAGGAGTGCAGAACGAACTGCACTCATGTGATCCATAGGAGAAGTACAGCCAAATGAGCTTTGGTTGCACTTTTCCTTTAAATATATTTTTTCAGCACTGTTTTCTGCATGCTCTCTGCAAGACTGAGGAATCTCCCGGGGGCAGAAAAGAGGTGAGGAGGAAGAGAAACCTGGGCATTGGATGACTATAAAAAAGTATGTACAGTATATTAAAAAAAAAAATTGGCCAAGGGAGCATCCAGAGGGCAAGAGAGGATGAGTGATGGGTGGGAGGGTGAAGTAGAACATCAAACTTATTTATTTCTAAGCCAACAAGGGTCTATAGGGGTAAGATTTATTTCCTTGTTTGATTTACACTATATTACCAAAAGTTTTGTGATGCCTGTCTTTACACACACATTAACTTTAATGGCATCCCAGTATCTAAAGCATCCTCTTTTACTTCTTTACCCCCTGCCGCCGACTGAACACATATGCCTCACTGAAGTGGGTCTTCTTCTGTAAGGCCACATATATGCATTAGTGTAAATAACCCCTTAATAAAGCCCCATTGGACGACACGTGTCGGGCGTAAACTCTGGTACTGATCCCAATCCCGGGTTGGCAGCGGCTTCTCATGTGAGTTTGCGAAATTCTCTGTCCTCATTTGTACCTTGGTTGTACAAATACATGTGTAGCACTGACCCCCCGCAGGAGCCGCTTAAGTATGTTCAGTCCTGTACTCTGCCTCTCAACCCCAAGAATAGCCTCAGTCCCTCTGGCACACCTGGCAGTAGTGTAAGTGCAAGGTCCAATGAAACCACACACATTATGATAAAACACAGACACTGTCTTTACTGCATTATTTCTGTGGAAAATGGTAACAGACAATAACAGTATATATGCAAGTAATGCAACTGGAGAGCAATAACTGAGATCAAGAGCAATATAGCTCAATACTGTATTCAGGCTGCTTTCAGGGGATTCCAAACCTGAGAATGTCGCCACTTAAATGGCAAATAAATCACAATATGACACTTTATATCAAATTGGTTACCTCTACTAAAATTTGGCTCTATGAGCCCAGGCAGGAGGAGAGCAGAAGACTGACCCTCTTTATGTGAGACCTCTCTCTTCTGCCCCCTGACACCACAGTCCCAACTACACACTGTACTCAGTTCTACATTAAGTGGCTTAACTCCCAAGTTAGACTATCCCGTACATACACTACAAATACAGGGCCCTGAGTATTTGTGTGTGTGCCCGTAATGACACCAGTAACTTCAGTCCCTTGAAAAAAAAAGATGAGACCTTGGATCTTCAGCTAGCCACTTTAGTTGGTGCACTTAAACTCCTGAATAGCAGGGCCAAACTACACAGCTGGCCAGGGTTATCAAGTAAAGAATGCAGGATCTTCCTCAGCAAGGTGAAAGGACAATGGTGTCTGTGTACAGTGTCTCTATATCTGAATGGCCTTGTGTCCTGTGGCACTGCAGGTGTCAGCAAGGTGACTAAGAGCAATGATGTCTGTATACAGTCTTCATAAAGCCAGATGGGCAAAGTAAAACAACTCTGAGTGTGCAGTGTCCTTGTTTCCTGCAAATAGGCAAGTGCCCCCTCACCAAATCCTGCGGTCAGGCCCAAACGAATGTCCTGGAAAGCTCTTCTTGTGACCCAACTGGTCACCTCACACTGGAACGCTTCACCACCATCGATGCAGGTGTGCCTGGATGTGTACCTGGGATCAACCTCTCTCAGACTGGATGCCCTCGACCGGCTGTGGACAACTGGAAAGATGCGGTGGACTGACCTGGGAGGCAGCACCTCTCCCCTGGGTCCAGTCTCCTTTCCTGGCTCGTGGTAGCTGAATTCCCTGAGGCAAACAAGATGGAGTCTTTGGTTCCTTTTCTCCAGAGCATGCTGGCTCTTGTAGTTCTATTATACAGTTCAATCTGAATGTGAAACTTGAGTCCTGGGACTACAATTCCCTGTATGCTTTGCTCCCTGGTGGTAATCACTCTACTGACAGGATGTGATGACACAGAGTCTTAGCTGGCACTAGGGGGAAACTGTCTCACTGCAACAATGTTGCAGAGTGTCTTCTGATACTGCAGGTAGGATAGCCAGCTCCCTGTTACACATGTTTGATAATAAACGTACTACAGTGGCTTTATGAACCTTGCTTTTTGCACTGGTACGCAGTCATGTTGGAACAGGAAGGTGCACTGGTACGCAGTCATGTTGGAACAGGAAGGGGCCATCCCCAAACTGTTCCCACAAAGTTTGGAGCATTAAATTGTCCAAAATGTCTTGGTATGCTGACGCCTTAAGAGTTCCCTTCACTGGAACTAAGGTGCCAAGTCCAACCCCTGAAAAACAACCCCACACCATAATCCCCCTCCACCAAATGATTTGGACCAGTGCACAAAGCATGGATGAGCGAGTTTGGGGTGGAGGAACTTGACTGGCCTGCACAGAGTTTTGACTTTACCTGATAGAACACCTATCACCTATTGGGATGAATTTGAGCGGAGTTGCAAGCCAGGCCTTCTCGTCCAACATCAGTGCCTGACCTCACAAATGCGCTTCTGGAAGAATGGTCAAACATTCTCATAGACACACTCCTAAACCTTGTGGACAGCCTTCCCAGAAGCGGTAAAGCTGTTATAGCTGCAAAGGGTGGGCCAACTCAATATTGAACCCTACGGACTAAGACTGGGATGCCATTAAAGTTCATGTGTGTGTAAAGGCAGGCGTCACAATACTTTTGGTGATATAGTGTAATTAGTAGTTTTCTTTCATTCTTCTAGTGGTGATTTAGAGCCACTACAATGTTCACACCGTTCACATTGGCACGATTTGACATGCAATTTGACAGGTCAAATCGCATGTCAAATCGCAACCTATTGCCGGCAATAGGAGAGTCCTAATGGCTGCGACACCAACTTTGTGGCTCCGCACCGATTTCCAAAAGTAGCTCCTGCACTACTTTTGGTGACTTTGGGGGCGATTTCAATAGACATCTGTACATGAATCCTCACAGATGTCTTTCAAGTCGCCCCCCACGTGGGACTGAAATGCGGCTTTGAAATTGTGTGAGTTCAGATGAACTCGCACAATTTCAAAGCCGTGTTCAGTGTGAACGAGGGCTTAGTGTTAGTTTAGTCCTAGCTAGACCCTCCCTATTTCCTCCTTGTTCTCTCAGTCAGTGTTAGTATTGCAGAGACAGGGTTTACAAAAGTCATTGGGGTTGAATAACTAAAACTGAAGTGTGTAAAATCTGGAGCAGCTCTGCATGGAAACCAATCAGTTTCCAGTTTTCTTGTCAAAGCTTAACTGAACAAGCTGAAATTAGAAGCTGATTGGCTACCATGCACAGCTGCACCAGATTTTGCACTTTTCAGTTTTAGGAAATCAACCCCACTGGTACTAGGGAAGTATGTAAACCACCTCAGCTGTTTAGCCTACTGAATGGACTCCAATGATGCAACTCCACACAGCAATTATTGTTTAGGGAACTCCAAAGCCCATTCACATGGTACACCATATGCAAGAGCAGAACAAACTCATTGTGCAGCGTTCATTAAAAATACACAAGAGTTTATTTCTACTTACAGCAAAGATGTTACATTAGACTTATTGGAAACAAACTTTCGTCCAACACCCTCCATGAGTGCCACGACATCACCGCTGCTCCGTCCCTAGCCTGACGTACGTTTCGTCCAATGGGACTTCTTCTGTGAGGCAGTAAGGGTCAGCTTTGCTCACATCACTTCCTTATATATAAAATCGGTGCTGAACACTAGAGGGCAGCGTAACCAACATAATGGTATTGAAAACCATCATGAACCACATCGCCATATTTTTGTAGTCCAAACTTCATCCCATGGAAGCCATCTTCCTGAGGATCCACTGCTCTCTATTACAGCAACCATACCAATGATAGAATGTATTGCTGTTTGCATTGCACATACGATCGATCTGCATACTACAAGTTCATCAGGATTGTTATTATACCTTCCAGTCTTATATACTGCAGTATAAACCTAATATACGTATAAAAATTCATTCTAAAAACAAATTCACAAAAGTGATTATATCATCTACTAAATGCATTATACATTATACATTAGCAACAAATTTCTTTCCAATCATTGAAACAGTATATATACTAGAATTAATTACATATTTTTACATATAAAAATATGTAAAAATAAAATATATAAAAGATGATATAGGTAAAAAAGTCCAGATGAAATGGCGGACATTTGGCTATTAATTATAAAACAGTTTATATCCCAATCAACATTAAACCCCTGTGGTTGATGAGATCTTAATTCATATATCCAGTGTGTCTCTCGCCTGGATATATGTCGGACTATATTACTACCCCTCCAATGGGGTATACCAACTTCAATACCTACCACCTTCACTTGAGATGGATCTTTTCCATGTTTTAAAGAAAAATGTCTGGATAGGTTGTGCTTAGGAAAACCTTTTTTAATATTTGCCAAGTGTTCACCCACTCTAATGTGCAATGCTGTTTTGGTCCTCCCCACATATTGTTTACCGCAACTGCATTGTAATAGATATACTACATTCTTCGTATTACGTGATATGAAGTTTTCTATTTGGTATGATTTACCTGTAACTGTAGATGAGAAATTTGCAGTCCTAATAGAGTTGGAGCCCACGCATCTAGATACAGGACACTTGCAACATGGGGAAAAACCTTTTAAACTTTCGAAAAGAGTGGGCCTAACTGGTGGTTCCACCAAATTTGGAGCTGTAAGGTGTCTGAGTCAAGGTATTTTCCTAAAAAAACCTTTCAGCTGTTCAGGAAGAGCAGGACCCAAAAATCTCATCATTCTTCAATACTCTCCAGTGTTTCCTCTAAGTAATTTATTGACAACTCTATGCTGACTGGACTAAGTAGTGTGGAAGGGCCATTCAAATCCACCCTTATTACCAGATTTATCCCTAGGGGCCAAGATGTTCTCCCTATCCAATGATGGAACCAGCTGAATGGTGGCATCCAAGATGTCCTCTGGATACCCGTTTTCTACAAATCGTTGCCTAATTACCTCAGATTGCCCTAAAAAATCATTAATATCAAAACAGTTTCTCTTGATACTCAAAAATTGGCTCTTAGGAATACCGGAGAGCCAATTAGGATGGTGGAAACTGGATAATGGAATATAGCTATTCCTATCCATTTAAAAAAAAAAAAATCTTAGTACTAAACCCGTTACCTTGTCTCATTATAGCCAAATCAAAAAAATTAGCTTCAGTATGACTGAACTCATAATTCCATTTAATACCTAAAAGGTTAGCATTTAGTTCTTCCATACATGCAAACAATGTGTCCCTCCAAATGAACAATGCGTTATCGATATAATGATGCCAAAAAATGAGCTCTCGCCTTGGTTTTTCTCCCAGTGGGCCATAAACAAATTGGCCACACTGGGAGCAAATTTTGCCCCCATGGCCACACCGGTTTGTTACAAGAAAAATTAGTTGTCATACCAGAAATAATTATGCCCCATGCAAAAACTAAGTAAAGCTAAAATTAATTTCTTTTGGGATCTTGGTATATCATGATTATCATTTAAGAAAAATTTGACATCCTCAAGAGCCTCATCATTGGGAATTATGGAAAGAGTGAAGATACGTCTGCAGTTATAAGTATGCAATCTTCCACCACTGTCATCTCGTTTAAAGCTATTATTGTGTCTTTTAGATATGCTGGTGTGTTAGTCACTAGCGGCTGTAGGAAAGAGTCTATGTTCTTCCCAGCTCTGGAAGTCACAGACTCAATCCCACTGACTATGGTGCGAACTGGAGGTTTGTCTAGCGACTTATGAATTTTTGGGAGGTAGTAAATCACTGGAATTCTTGGGAATTGAGGGATTAGATAAGATCTCTCTTTTTTATTTAAAATACCATCCTCAAAGGCCCCCTTAACTAACCATTCCAAAGTTATTTTATATGCCCTGGTAGGATCTACTTTCAAAATTCGGTAGGTATCTCTGTCTGCCAACAGATTGTTAATTTCTTGTTGATAGTCTGATTTATCCAACAACACAATCCATCCTCCCTTATCTGCGGGGCGTATTATTACATTTTTATTTTCGCAAAGGGTACGAACACTATCTTGTACAGAGGTGTCTGATCTATTCCTAATATGAAAACCCTCAAGGTCCCTTATCATAAGGTCCCTAAAAACTGAAATACCTGGATTGAGGGCACCCGGAGGGTTGAACGTGGAACCATTAGACAATCCAATGTGTATCATACCCTCATGATTCCCCCGTGATAGGGGTGATCTGGGGTTATTAAGAAAATCTCTTTGAATATTCAGCTTCCTCACATACTTATTGATATCAACGAATGTTTAAAATGTGTTTAATTTCCTTAAAGGAGCATATTTCAACACCTTATTTAACAAGGATAACTCCTTAGTGGATAACTCCACCATACTTAAATTGAAAATCCTACTAGTTTTTAATTCCTCCTTCTTTTTGGCCTTGCTTCTCCTTCCTTCTCTGTCCCCTCTTTTCTTTTTTCTTTCCCTTTTTGTTTGGGAACCTCCGCTAAAAAAGATCTAGGTGGTGGTGGTGGAGATTGGTAAGTATGAGGGGGATAGTTGGAATAATGATACAGAGTATAAAAAAAAATGTGTATTACTTTATGTACAGCAAAACCAGTTGCCATATAGCATTGGATTTTACAAAAAATTACTGCAGCTGCAGATTGAAAGTAAAGGTCATTTTTAATACTATTAAGGGCCGGTTCACACTGCTGCGATGCGGGAACCCTGCAAATCCACTGCGGGTTCCCGCATCTCATGTCTCCCGGCGGCAGTTCACACTGCCCTATGCGAACTTCTGGGAGTGTCAATTAAAAGTTAATGACACCCCCAAATCAGTTCGCATATCACAGTGTGATCTGCAAATTTGGACAGGAATCAGATCGCATGGGCATGAATCCGGCATGTAATCCGATTCTGCTGCAGACCAAAAAAGGGTCCTGTGCGAATCTGCTCCGAATGCGATGCAAATTCAGCCATACTATCTGTATGGCTGAATTTGCATCGCATGGACATCGCAAGTGATTTGCACTGCAGTGGCTTGCATAGCAATTGTATATTATTTTTACCATTTGCTGTATTTTTTCAACAAAATTGTAGTTATCATTTAAAGCTTAATTAATAGAAAGCCTTACTTTTTTCTGTAACTGTTTTTAAATAAAAACAGTATGCAAAAAGTAAAATAAAATAATAATAAAAAAACCTCAGAAAAAAAAGAAAGCCACTAAAAAAGGCAAGGAGTTGGTGGGTAAGTAACATACAATAAATGAATAATAAAAAAACAAAGTTTGCATCTACTATAGGTCAGTAACTATGCAGTATAATGAGCAGCCATGATGGTGAACCATATAAAGTGTCAGTTCTTTATTTAGCATTCTGTTATAATCAAAATTCAACTTCTCAACATAATTCCTCATAAAATGTGACTAATAGTACATGACATACAGTTTAATATTTGACGTATACATCAAACAATAAAAACATATGGTAGAATACCACTTGAATGAAGTTGTCCCACTATTGAAGCAATGATGGATAACATGTCAGACATGAAAAACACTCCACTTAGTTAAAGACACACTCCTGCCTATACTTAATTTTTTTTCAACGTTTAATGTATATGACAAGTATTTAATTACATATGACGCATTATCAGTCACATTTTGTAGAATGATGATGTTGAGAAGTTGTATTATGGTGATAATAGAATGCTGAATAAAGAATTACCATTTTATATTTGGCAGGCTACAGTTTCTCATTATACTGTTTAGCTGATGACCTGTTATAGTGCAATCTCTGTTTGCTTTTCTGTTTATATAATGCTAAAGCTTTACTCCAGGGTCCCCTTTTATAGTAAGGGGGCTTGAGCATGACAACGGGGGCTGGACCATAACAAAGCACCCATTATTGGCCCTTCTAAGGCAGGAAAAGGACCTTGAACTTCCGGAACCCATGGTGGACTGGGACCCAAATTTTATCCCTGCTCAGAATTTTCAAATCACATGTTCCATTTTGAGTTAAAAACTGGGCTTCTATTGATTCAAGTATTCCCCACAATTTTGAGTTATTTCACCTGGAGCGGTCTTCCAGGTCAGCAATTTTTGTCCTTAGCCATTGCCTTTCTTCTAACCCATCATCATTAGCATCTACTAAGTCGTTTACTGTGGAGGTAATGTTACTGTGTTCTCAATGGGACTTATCCTTTCGTCGAGGGAAGAAACTTCAGATAAGAATTTTCGTGTGAGGGTAGTAATATCAGCATGTAGAGATTGTTGTAAGAATAACAGCATTTCTTTAAAAAAATGGTTTCATAACAGGCTGGTTAGAGGTAGGACAGGAAGCAATTGAGGCATGTAAAGCATTGTATGATGGCGATGGATGAATTTACCAGTATGTCAGCTGGGTCGCAGTCCAGTCTCATCCAGGCTTTTGCAGGACTTGCACAGGGAGGGCTGGGAGCTGGAGAGAGAGTGGGGCGATGGGGCCCACTGGAGTCTTCTCATCTGGTGCCACTGCATCTGGGAGGTCTGTGTAATGACCATTGTGTGTGGGAGCAGGGGCTGGGGAGCCAGCGCTATCTTTACCACCACCACATGAAAGAGGAAAAACTCCATAAGTTTTTGTGGGCGCCTCTCGTCTTTGCATTTCTGCATCATCACTAGTTGGTTGTGGGCTAATGTGGCCAGCTGATTGGAGTGTTCCTGCCACTCAAATGGTCCTCCCATTCACTTTAATCCCCCTCGCTGCTCCAGAGCTCCGGGATCAGGCAGCCATCTGCATGTGCTCAAGCCACACCCCCTATCTTACCTATTTTTAGATGTTCTATTATCGACCCTCCAGCAAAGGGAAAATTCCTAGGTAGTTTTCTTTGTTTATGAGTTGGGTGGGCAGCTGTACTTGCCAAAATGAACCCTGTCTGTGCTGTGCAGGCAGATCTTCCGTATCAATTGTAACAAGATTGGAACACTGTCTGTCCTAACAAAGGGTTAAATGTGTAGAGGCTGGGCTTCTTGCATTGTGTGTTGATGAGAACACACTTGGATCCAAGGAGCTCCACATAGTGTCAAAGGTTCACTCTAGCATTGTTCAATATACCTTGCAGACAGCCATGACACTCCTAAGAAATATCTAAAAGGTAAACAAAAAAAAAGAAAGAGAAAGAAAAGGCATGCTGTGTGAATGGAAACACAAATAAAAAAAATAAAAAAATGGAGATAAGCTTGTAATGCCACGTACACACGAGCGGACTTTTCAGCATCAAAGGTCCGACCGTCTTTCCGACGGACTTTCAACGGAGTTACGACGGATTTTCGAACGACCGGACTTGCCCACACACAAACGGACTAAAGTCCGTTCGAAAGTCCGTTTGAACGTGATGACGTACGAAGGGACTAGAATAAGGAAGTTCATAACCAGTAGCCAATAGCTGCCCTTGCTTCCCTTTTTGTCCGTCGGACTAGCATACAGACGAACAGATTTTTCGACCGGACTCGAGCCAGTCGGAAAGATTTGAAACATGTTCCAAATATAAAGTCCGTCTGATTTTCGACAGAAAAAGCCCGCTGATGGTCCGATGAAGCCCACACACGGTCGGATTGTCCGACGGATTCGTTCTGTCGGACCAGTCCGGTTGAAAAGTCCAGTCGCGTGTACACGGCTTTAGAGGAAATTCAAGTGGCAGCAGAGACCTTTGGAACAACTATGTGGAATTGGGGGATTTTCTATTTTTCAGCAGCTGTCAAACAAGCTTCTGAAAAGACCTGTGCTTATAATTCACACTGGAAAATCTACCATTTTAGGTCCAGTTCACTTCTGGTTTGTTCACATTGACGTCAGTCAAGGCCTGATGAAGGGGGCATTATTAGACCCTCGAAACACGTTGGTTACTTTTTGTATTGCACCCCTGACTTTTAATAGAAGTTGTATCTGGACCTCTTAGCAGTGGTGTGGTACTTCAATTTCAATTCTTGATACAATTTAATCTTGGCTTGGTCAGTTGGCTTGGTCAGAAGTTAAAGTGGCTGTTACCTTTAAACAGAAATTCACTGCCAGCCCCTCAATTTCATCAAGGCTTAACACACTCTGTAAGTAGCCTTTTAAAATGAAGCATGCAAATACCCTTTTCCAGCTATACTCAGGCCGGTCATGTGACTCCCGGCCTCTCTCCTACTCTGATCCAGGGCTACAGCGGAAGGGGCTGAGATCTCCCTCTGATGTCAGCCGGGGAGGTCACGTAGGCTGCTCAGCCCCTCCCGTTGTAGCCCTGGATTGGAGTAGGAAAGCTTCTGGGAGTCATGTGACGTGCCTGAAAATAGCTGAAAAAGGGAATTTACAGGGTTTGTTTAAAAAAAAAAAAAAACACTTACAGAATGTGTTATGCCTTGATAAAACAGAGGGGCTGGCAGTGACAATTTTTAAACTTTTCTTTTCTACTAATATCAGCAGGAAGGGGGAGACACAGACACATGGAGCTGACAGGCAGGGAGGGAGGGGGAGAGAGCAGAGCTGCAAATGACGGAAGCACATGACCTGACCACAGTGTCAGGGCTCAGCAGCCATGATAAACTGTGGTCAGTTTACAGGGGGGAGGGCAGAACCAGGCAGGATCAACCAGGTATTTTACAGCTTGGAGAGGGGCAGGTTAGACAGCACGAGCACTGTGCTGTTTAACCTGCTATAAGGGAACAGGATATCTCTTTTTTTTAGGGTTGCAAAAAACTTTAAAGTCCAGCATAAAGCCCAGGGCTAGGATCCAAGGAGCTCCACATAGTGTCACAGTCTAGCCTGCAGGTTTCTATTTGTGAAATTCTTACCTCCTTGCTGCAGTGGTCCTGTTAGATCTGTGATCCCATTTTCATGTGGTACTGACTTTTTCGCTCACCTATGGGCTCTACTGTGGATGTATATCCCTTTCCCATCTATCACTTCCTGGGTTGCGTCCCAGTCCACCTTCTGAATCTTATATATACAGGTGCATCTCAGAAAATTAGAATATCATCAAAAAGTGAATTTAATTCAGTAATTCAATTCAAAAAGTGAAACTCATATATTTTATATAGATGCCTTACTCACAGAGTGATATATTTCAAGCATTTCTTTCTTTTAATTTCGAGGATTATGGCTTACAGCTAGTGAAAATCCAAAATGTAATATCTCAGAAAATTTGAATATTATATAAGACCAAAAAAAAAAAAAAAAAAAAGAATTTTAATACAGAAATGTTGGCTTACTGAAAAGTATGTCCATGTACAGTATAGTATGCACTCAATACTTGGTCAGGGTTTCTTTTGCATGAATTACTGCATCAATGCAGCGTGGCATGGAGGCGTCAGACCGTGATGACTTGGGGAGCCATGTCATCTGCTGGTGTTGGTCCACTGTGGTTTATCAAGTCCAAAGTCAGTGCAGCCCTCTACCAGAAAATTATAGAGCACTTCATGCTTTCCTCTGCTGACCAGCTTTATAGAGATGCTGATTTCACTTTCCAGCAGGACTTGGCACCTGCCCACACTGCCAAAATACCAATACCTGGTTTAATGATCATGGTATCACTGTGCTTGGTTGGCCAGCAAACTCGTCTGACCTAAACCCCATATAGAATCTGTGGGGTATTGTCAAGAGGAAGATGAGAGACACACAGACCCACCAATGCAGACCAGCTGAAGGCCGCTATTAAAGCAACCTGTTCTTCCATAACACCTCAGCAGTGCTAAAGGCTGGACGCCTCCATGCCACGCTGCATTGATGCAGTAATTCATGCAAAAAAAGCCCCAACCAACCTTTTCAGTAAGCCAACATTTCTGTATTAAAAATCTTTTTTTATTGGTCTTATGTAATATTCTGGTCTTGTGTAATTATTGGTCTTTTGTAATAAGGGCTACAGCATATTCTTAACCACAGAGAGGGTAAGAACATAAATGTTAAACCAAGTATTCAATTAGCTGAGGTACTAAATAGTTTCTTTGCACATTTTGAGGTCACAGACTCTCAGGAAACACATTTTCCAGAGTTGGGTCTGAATGACATCTCACCTCTTGTGCAAGAACATGAGGTGCGAAGGGCATTTAAGTCCATAAATATTAGGAAAGCAGAGGGTCAACCTAAGCAGCAATGCTGGCAGCACTCATACGTCTATTTCCCAAAGACAACCTCTGGATATGACGCTGAGCACGTGCACTCATCTTCTTTGGTCGAACATGGTGAGGCCTGTTCTGAGTGGAACCTTTGTATGGTCTTGGTCACTGTGCTGCAGCTCAGTTCCAGGGTCTTGGCAATCTTCTTACAGCCCAAGCCATCTTTATGTAGAGCAACAATTCTTATATTTCAGATCCTCAGAGAGTTCTTTGCCGTGAAGTGCCATATTGAACTTCCAGTGACCAGTATGAGAGAGTGAGAGCGATGACACCAAATTTAACACACCTGTTCCTCATTCACACCTGACCTTGTAACAATAATAAGTCACATGACACTGGGGAGGGAAAATGGCTAATTGGGCCCAATTTGGACATTTTTACTTAGGGGTGTACTCACTTTTGTTGCCAGTGCTTTAGACATTATTGGCTGTGTGTTGAGTTATTTTAAGGGGACAGCAAATTCCCACTGTTATACAAGCTGTACACTCACTACTTTACATTGTAGCAAAGTGTAATTTCTTCAGTGTTGTCACATGAAAAGATATAATAAAATATTAACAAAAATGTGAGGTGTGTACTCACTTTTGTGAGCTACTGTATGTATGAATGCTGTTTGTTGATTATAGTTCGACATTTAATACCATAATTCCAGACTTACTAGTTACTAAAATGCTGAAGCAAAAATTGCCAGGGTCCCCAAGTTTTTGGACAAGGGATTTTTTGGAGAATCGCCCACAAGCGGTTAGATTAGGTAAATATATTTCCTCCGAGCGCATTATTAGCATAGGAGTGCCACAGGGTTGTGTATTGAGTCTTCTTTACTCATTATACGCTTGTGATTGTATGCCCTATTTTCGAATAAATAGTGTCATCAAATTTGCAGATGACACTACTATAGTTGGTCGAATTCAGGGTGGTGACGAGGAGTATTACAGGAATGAAGTTGGAAGAATTGTTGAGTGGTGTGGGAAAAACAACCTGTCCTTAAATGCAAAGACTAAGGAAGTGATACTAGATTTTAGGAAGAGGAAAACTGACCTTCTTTAAATACATTAAAGATGATTTGGTAGAGCAAGTCCCTGTTTTTAAGTTAGGTGTTTATATCACTGAGAACTTAACTTGGTCAGCAAACGTGAAAGCTGTCACCAAAAGGTGTCAGCAGCATTTGTATTTTCTGCGGCTCCTTAGGAAACATGGTCTAGGTAAAAACATCTTAGAGTCCTTTTATCGGTCCTCTATTGAGAGCGTGTTGACATATTGTATTCTGGCATGGTATTCTAACTGTATGCTAGCAGAAAAAGCTGCGCTCCAGAGAATTGTAAACATTGCACAGAGAGTTGTGGGCTGTACGTTTGTCTCCGTAGACAAAATTTATCAGTCCCACTGTGTTGGCAGAGCGGAAAGGATAGTGAATGACTTGTCCCATCCTGGACATCATCTTTTTGAACTGCTGCCATCTGGCAGAGGGTTCAGAAATATTAGGGTGAAGACAAATCTTTTCAGGGAAAGTTTCTTCCCAAGAGCCATTAGGTCTATGAATGAAGTCTTCAATGAAAATAAATAGATAATAGTGAAGGCTCTGCATATGCTGTGACAACTGCTCCTGTTGTGGGGTGGGTAGCAGGGGGGGGTTAACATGGGGATTAGGTTTATGCGCGTTGTTATTGTTGCATGTTTTTTATGTTATTTATTCTTTTATATAATGTGAGTGTTTTTATATGAAGAAATCTCATTGTGACTAGTCGCAATGACAATAAAGAAATTATCTTGTCTTAGTATTCTAATTTTCTAGGGTACTGAATTTTGGGTTTTTACTCAAAATTAAAAGAAAGAAATGCTTGACATATATCACCCTGTGAGTGACACATCTATATAATATATATGAGTTTCACTTTTTAAATTGAGTTACTGAAATAAATTAACTTTTTGATGATATTCTTATTTTATGAGATGCAACTATATATATAGGAAGGGGGACTGGGATGCAACATGCTCAGTGCAGCCCACATTGCCTGAGCAACTTCACTGTTCTCTGAGCTCCTGTTCCCTTACTATTATGTGTATTTTGTCTCTGACTTCCTGTGTACTGAACCTGGCTACTGTCTGTGCTTTCCTGCCACCCACCCTGACCTTGGCTTGTTTCCTGGATTCTCTTTTGTTTCCTGTCATTGTACTCTGCACAAGCTAATGGTCCTCGCATCCTCAGCTGCGGGCCGTGAGCTGGTCCCAGCTTGCTGCAAGTCCATCCCTACCATTAGAGGCCCTTGTGAAGAAGCAGGCTGGGGCTTAGACTCTGCACCCTTAGGAACCCTGAGTTGGTGTTCTACAAGGGCTCACTACCACTGAAACCTGACACATAGGACTTGGAAGATTTATGCCTAAATATGTAACTATTGTTGGTTAAAATAAAGCACTGTCTTCTATGAAGTTTAAACTTTCATCTTGCTCATTTATAACTAACCCATCTTTAATATGTACTTTGGATAGCACTAATTATATCTGCTTTTTCAATTTTCTGTTCTGTAAAAAACATTTCCGTTAAGTGCATAATCATGATTGTACTATAGTTCTTCAATGTGATGTTTCTTTTCTGGGATCATTCGAGTGGCTGATTTTTTTCATTTTGTAGAGTATGTCTTAGTAGCAATAAGTAAGTAGATCTAAATCTTAAAGGCATTGTACACTTTCAAATGTTTTAACTAGGTATTAGTTTTGATATATATTGTGGCTGCAGTTTGTGGTGTCTTGTCCAATCGATTCCCTTATGTCCGTGTATTGCTACAGCTATCCTGTCTCTAGTCGCCAAAGGGACAAAACAGCTTCCTGTTCCAGGTCACACAGCGTCTAATGCATGATTGCTATTACCATATATACTCGAGTATAAGCCAAGTTTTTCAGCACATTTTTTTGTGCTGAAAGTGCCCCCCTCGGCTTATACTCGAGGGCAAAGAATGACATTTTCCAAACCGACTAGGAATCCCAAATTTGGTGTGCAAACCCAGTGGAACTAGCAATATAACATATCCAAAGCACTAAGTGGCCCCGAGATATGGGGCCCCAAAGTCGGTTCAGAAAATGTCATTCTCTGCTGCAGAAGTGCTTGACATTTTCTGAACCGACTTTGGGGCCCCGTATCTCAGGGCCACTTGGTGCTAGGAACCCTAAATTTGGTGTGCAAACCCAGTGGAACCCAGTGGAACATTTGGGGCCCTGTATCTCGGGGTCACTTGGTGCTAAGACCCCCAGCTTTGGAAATGTTGTGGTGCTAGTTCCACTGGGTTTGCACACCAAATTTGGGGTTCCTAGCACCAAGTGGCTTCCAGATACTGGGCCCCAAAGTCGGTCAACTGTGTCCATCTGCAGCAATGTCATTTCGGGACCCTTTGTTTCCAGAGACTCCAAATTTTGGCTGCAGCTAGGGGGCATCTAGGAACCCCTAACTACCAGGTTTGAAGTTCGGGGGACCTATGGCTGCAAATGGGCACAGTGAGGCATGCAAATAGACATTGTTGACCCTCTTTTCCACTTACAGTAGCTGCGCATTTCTCACCCTAGGCTTATACTCGAGTCAATAAATTTTCCCAGTTTTTTGTGGTAAAATTAGGTGCCTCGGCTTATATTCGGGTCAGCTTATACTCGAGTATATACGGTAGCTCTATTTAACATCACAAATGTGGAAGGGCTAATGTAATAAAAAAAAAACATCCTCCAATTGTTAAGCTCTCTTCATGTCTGTGAATGCTCTACCTGTTTGTGTTTGTGTCTGTGTCAGATCAAATTACAGTGTAGCTCTCACCTGCACCAATGCTAGACTAAAGGACCCAACGATTAAGGGATATGCAGTTTCTTCACAGAATGTAATGTCAGTTACAC
Organism: Aquarana catesbeiana; assembly: GCF_042186555.1. Taxonomy (NCBI): domain Eukaryota; kingdom Metazoa; phylum Chordata; class Amphibia; order Anura; family Ranidae; genus Aquarana; species Aquarana catesbeiana. The sequence continues at coordinate 920,329,238 of NC_133324.1, forward strand.
ACTATAGACAGGGGTCATGCATTAACATGTGCAATGCCATGCCACATGTCTTATGTTTCTACACAAAGAGAAACTGCTGACAGAGGAATATGAAGATTTACTCTACTATATGCTGTTTGTACAGGGCAACAAATGAAACCATGAAACTACCTGATCAATGTACATCTTATGCAGGTAAAAAAAAAACACAAGGTGAGGGCAGAAATGTTCACAATGTGTTTAACTGGAAGTTATTTAGTTTACCAATGCAGCATTTACCATAAGGAATTGTTATGCTCTAGACAGGGGTCTCCAAACGTTTTATTATGAGGGTCATATTGTATATGTTAGAGTCCCCCTTACATCTAGGTCCCTATTAGAGTTCCCTTTCTATCAGAAGCCCTTGGGGCTTTCACACTGGAGAGACAGCAGCGGCTCTTTCAGGGTGCTTTTCAGGCGCTATTTTTAGCGTTATAGCGCCTGCAAAGCGCCCCAGTGTGAAAGGGGTCTTAGAATTACTCCCTAGAACACACTTAACCCCTTGATCGCCCCCTAGTGTTTAACCCCTTCCTTGCCAGTGTCATTTACACAGTAATCAGTGCATTTTTATAGCACTGATCGCTGTATAAATGACAATGGTCCCAAAATAGTGTCAAAAGTGTCCGATGTGTCCACCATATCTGTCGCAGTCACGATAAAAATTGCAGATCGCCGCCATTACTAATAAAAATAAATTAATAATAAAAATGCCATAAATCTATCCCCTATTTTGTAGACGCTATAACTTTTGTGCAGACCAATCAATATACGCTTATTGCGATTTTTTTTTACGAAAAATATGTAGAAGAATACATATCGGCCTAAACTGAGAAAGAAATTTGTTTTTTATATTTTTTTGGGGATATTTATTATAGCAAAAAGTTAAAAATATAGATTTTTTTTCAAAATTGACGCTTTTTTTTTGTTTATAGCGCAAAAAAATAAAAACCGCAGGGGTGATCAAATACCACCAAAAGAAAGCTCTATTTGTGGGGAAAAAAAAGGACGCCAATCTTGTTTGGGTGCAACGACGCACGACCGTGTAATTGTCAGTTAAAGCGACGCAGTGCTGTATCGCAAAAAGTGTTCTCATCAGGAAGGGGGTAAATTCTTCCGGGGCTGAAGTGGTTAAAATGTAAAGAGACAATAATCTTCTAAGTCCTATGCCTGCTATGGATTCTGGTAGCTTACTGAGGAATAATTAAAGCGAACTTCATCTGGAAAGGCATGTTCCGCTTTTTTCTGACAAGTACCCGCTTGCAACCTCCTGGGTCCTAGGAGACAGCGGGGCTATTGGGAAAGCGCAGTGCGTCTCACACATGCACAGTAGGGAGCTGGCTGTGAAGCACCAGGAAGTCATGGCCAGCATCCCACATCCAAGATGGCAGCGCCTGGGACCCAAAGACCAAGGTAGAAATGGCCCAGGTGAGGACAACAGTGGATCCCTGAATTGGTAAGTGCATGTTTATTAAAAGTCAGCAGTTACTGTATCTGTAGTACAGTAAATATATAAAAATAACAGTTTTGGCTATACTTACACTTGAAACCTACTCATGCACATTCACATGATTATGAGTATTCACATGATGAGCAGTCATAATCACAATAATATGAACAGTAGGATAAATTGTAAACAAGAGCATGCTAAAGTATAATAAAGTAGTGAAATTAACCATGTAGCATATGTTAAATGAGGGTAGAGATTGTCTCTGATAACAGTGTGAATTTTAGCCTTCATTTTTCAGTCAACATAGTTTTTTTTTTTTTTTTTTTGCAATTTAAGGGTAAGAAAAGCACATTTTAAATTAGCTTGGAAAGACTCCTCACTGCACAGCATTACCTGGTCCAATTGTTAATTTGTAATTTTGCACACTTTTTATGATGCCGTTTTCATGCCACATAAAGAATAAATGATAGCATTCTTTCGCGGCAATGGAAAAATAAATGTATCTTTTAGCAGATTAACCTGCCATTATTGGTTTTCTACCAAAAGCATGATGATGATTGTAATCTTCTGCCTTCAAAAAAAAAACAAAAAACGATCAAATATTTTATCAGCTCTCCAAGGTAAACTACTTTATGCCAGCCATAGCTAGGTCAGTTTTTGGCATGTTCAAGGCAAGTTCTAACATCAGAAAGAGATCAAAAGCAGTCTAGGATTTAAACGGGTAAAATAGGTAAAAGTTTGTTTCATCTCAGATGATTTCCGTGCCACCTAAAAAAAAAAAAAAAATCCTAAATGCTTGCAGATTTTTGAACAAAATAAGCAGACTCTTTCTTTATAATCCTTCTGAAGACTTAAACTCAGAGGTTATATCAACACACGTGTGTTTGCATCACTACATACAGTATACTGTATGGTGGTGTTATTGATAACATATGATTAATATCTTCTGATCAGATCAAATGGAATACAGTTTGGATAAAGTGGTGGCAATATGCTTAAAGCAGGCCAGCATTAAAAAGCATATACAGTGGTTTTGTTGATATTCTTTTATTATTTACCTAACCACTTGAAGCGCTATAGCTGAAAGACGGCTACAGCATGGGCTTAATATGCTAGGAGGGCGTACATGGACCTCCTCCCATGCTCACGATGCCCGTGTGCCCCCTGCGGCGCACAGGCGCTCTGTGATATCTGAGTCCTTGGGACTTGGCTGATCACAGATCGGGGTAAAGGGCCAATCCACGTGATCAGCTGTCAGCCAATGACAGCTGATGATCAAATGATGTAAACAGAAGCTGGTAATCGGGATTTTTTTTTTCCTCACGCCAACAAGCTGAATACCGGCTTCTGTAAAAGGGACATCGGTCCCATACAGTGCTGCTAACCAGTGCCCATCAGTACTTCTAACCAGTGCCCACCAGTGCCACCTACAAGTGCCCATTAGTGCCAACTATCAGTGCCCATCAGTGCTGCTAATCAGTGCCTCATCATCAGTGCCTCATCATCAGTGCCACCCATCAGTGCTGCCTATCAGTGCCACCTACCAGTGCCTATCAGTGCCATCTATCAGTGCTTATCAGTGCTGCCTATCAGTGCCCATCAGTGCCTCATCATCAGTGCCACCCATCAGTTCTGCCTATCAGTGCCACCTACCAGTGCCACCTACCAGTGCCTATAAGTGCCATCTATCAGTGCTCATCAGTGCTGCCTATCAGTGCCCATCAGTGCCTCATCATCAGTGCCACCGATCAGTGCTGCCTATCAGTGCCACCTACCAGTGCCACCTACCAGTGCCTATCAGTGCCATCTATCAGTGCCCATCAGTGCTGCTTATCAGTGCCACCTCTCAGTGCCATCTATTAGTGCCATCTATCAGTGACCATCAGTGCCGCCTTATCAGTGTCACCTCTCAGTGCCCTTCAGTGCCATCTATCAGTGCCGCCTTATCAGCGTACATCAGTGAAGGAGAAAAATGACCTGTTTGCAAAATTTTTTAACAAACTATGAAAACTTTTTTTTTTTTTTAATTTTCAGTCTTTTTTTGTTTGTTTAGCAAAAAACCAAAACCCCAGTGGTGATCAAATACAACCAAAAGAAAGCTCTATTTGTGTGAAAAAAAATGATAAAAATGTCATATGGATACAGTGTAGCATGACGGCGCAATTGTCATACAAAGAGTGACAGCGCTGAAAAAATGGCCTGGGCAGGAATGGGGTGTTTGTGCCCGGTAAGCAAGTGGTTAATATGGTGAGGACTTAAAAGTAGCTTTTTAAAAATATGTTTTATTTTTAAAGATTAATTCCACGCTTCGGTGTGCCCAGCTTGGACCAATGTAACTGTGTGTATGAAATACCTGGCCAACACCGCTCGAAGCTGGAAATCACTGCTACTCCAGTGATTTCCACATGGTTCTGGGTCTTGCGTTGAGCCTGATGTATTGTAGATACAGGAGGTTGGCCACTCAACATGGGCACTATTCTAAATGAATGCAAAGTAGTCTATGTGATGTCACCGCACCGCCTCTCCACCTCATCTAGTCAGAGAATGCTTTGCATTCATTCAGAAAATGCAAAACATTCTCTGAATGGTGCCAGTGCCGAGGAGCTGGCCTCCTGTGCAGCTGCTTGGAGCGGGACTTGGAAGCAGTTGGAGATCACTGGATTAGTGGTGTCTGCCAGATAGTGGTGTCAGCCAGGTATGTCATGGCTCTGAGGAAGAGGCTAGACCTCGAAATGCGTTAGCTTATTGGATCTGTACTTTCTCCTGTCACATACCATGATGTACTGTGGATTGGACCATGCTGTGTTTTGTGATGAACTTTGATACAACTGTTACTTTGTGAAGTGTAATACTTTTTACAAAAAAAAATGATGGTTTTTAGGATAATGCACTAGGTCGGTGCGCCCTCTCTTTTGTTTTTGTGGTTTCTTTTATGTCATATAAATAGTTACATTGGTCCAATGTACTGTAACTATCTATTAATTGCCGATGCCTGGAATTATTCTTAAATTTAGGTAATTATAATTATGGATCATGAATACTTTTTATTATTATTTCCAGCCAGCAGATGGGGCTCAAGACTTATTTTCATTTGTGCTCTGGGTATTTCTTAACTACTTCAGCCCCGGAAGAATTTACCTCCTTAATGACCAGAGCATTTTTTGCGATACGGCACTGCATCGCTTTAACTGACAATTCTGCGGTCGTGCGACGTTGCAACAAAATTTCTTCTGGTGGTATTTGATCACTTCTGCTTTTTTTTTTATTTTTTGCGCTATAAACACAAAAAGACAGCCAATTTTGAAAAAAAAAAAAACACAATATTTTTTATTCTTTGCTATAATAAATATCCCCAGAAAATATATAAAAAAACACACTTCTTCCTCAGTTTAGGCCGATTTATTCTTCTACATATTTTTGATAACAAAAATAGAAATAAGCGTATATTGATTGGTTTGCGCAAAAGTTATAGCGTCTACAAAATAGGGGATAGATTTATGGCATTTTTATTACTATTATTTTTTTATTAGTAATGGCGGCGATCTGCGATTTTTATGGTGACTGCGACAGTGTGGCGGACAGATCGGACACTTTTGACACTATTTTGGGACCAGTGACATTTATACAGCGATCAGAGCTTAAAATAGCCTCTGATTACTACAGTATATAAATGTCAGTGGCAGGGAAGGGGTTAAACACAAGGGGGCGATCAAGGGGTTAAGTGTGTTCCCACAGTGTGTTCTAACTGTAGGGGAGATGGGCTCACTAGAATATGACAGAGATCACTGCTCCTGATAATAGGGAGCAGTAGATTCCCTGTCATGTTGCTAGGCAGAACAGGAAATGTCTTGTTTATATAGGCATCTCCCCGTTCTGCCTCTCCGTGTCACGATCGCGGGCCACTGGTGGACAATGAGTCTGCGGCACCCGCGGGCACGCTTCCACGGCACACGCAGCCAGTTACGTGCGCACGCCCACTAGCCTGCAATGACGGAGGGACGTATGGGTATGCCCATTTTTCTCTTAAAAGAGGAAATGAATGTTTTTTTTTTTCTTTTCATACTTACCTAGCTTTATGCGGGGCGTACTGCAATGCTAATGTGTATAGAGCTAGTCACATAACGTGAGCGTGGGGTGTGTTCACAGTATAAAGCTTCATATAAAATATTGTGAAATCAAATTATGGTGAAATATAACTAAAAAAAGTCAATTTAAATGTCCAGACTTGTGGAAAATTAGAATAACATTAACAAAAACGATATAAAGCATGCAGTGCCAGGCTTATCAAATGGTGCATAAATAAACATATAAGTGACGAAACAATTGTTACACACAACTTTACAAAAAGCAAAATAAAAAACGGAAAAGTACAATGTTACCCTGTACGTCCGGAGAGATCTCCAGGCGTGTGACAGTAGTCTAAAGTGTCCAGTGCAAGCAATCAGTGCTCAAAGAGGCATAAAAACATATATACAGTCCAAAAAAGGTGGCTTGTGCAGCAAAATCTTCAATGAATCATCAATCCTCAGAGTGCAAACAGCAAGCTTGATTCAAAGACCAATCACTTAAATATATGTGAGGGATGTGAAGTGTATAGATCACAGAGATACTCAGTCCTCTTCATGCAACAATCCTACACTGGTAGATAATGGCCCCTTACCTCATTATACTGAGGTTACAGCATAGATCAATCACCGCTCATATCAGCTCCTATAGGGGTTGGTCCTGGGTCCCGGGCTAGATCTCTATATGCCTCAGATCCTCAGAGGGGCAAGGCGGCCAAAGAGGAAAGGGATGCCATATGGTGTAGTATTTTGTAAAACCAAGTAAGCTTTATTAACATTAAAAATAGTACTCACACAGTAAAGTAGCAGAGGGCGTATATAACCAAACGAGCAGCAAGCTCGTACACTTCTGACAGTGAAAGGTGCCTGTCCCGTCCCTACGCGTGGCGTCACCAGTCACGTGACTTCATCAGGGGCTGGGAGGCACACAGAGTTGTCTTTAAATAGATCAGGTTAAGTGAATGTACGGCGGCCATTTTCTCGAAGACCAATGGGAAAATGCCATAGCGGCCATTTTCCCAGGGTTGCATGGGGCAGCCATTTTAATGGTTATCAAAGCACTGACAGAAACGTCAGTAGAGCTAATGGCCAGCATCTGATGGATATCTAAGGCAATGCCATGCTGGGGAGAGCTGCAGATGGAGTAACTTGTGTAGTTAGTAGGGAGGGGACAACCTGGATGCTCGGCCAGATCCCCCCAATAACCGCTTATAACCAAACAGTGGCAGCCGGTATTTAAATGATAGCCGGCAATAGAGAGCCCATAGAAATGTTATATTGTATAGGAGAAGGTAACTAATAAATCTGCATGGGATAAGACTTTCCAATCAGCGCATGGTCCATATACATAATATAAAAGTAGTCCCACGAGGGGTATCACATATTCTGCCTAGAAGACATAAAAAATATAACGGATATGTATAAAAATATATAAAAAATAATAAATAGATAGTTAAAACACCCAGAAGAATATAACAATCACAGTATAAAAGTATAATGGTACAGGGAATGTCAATCAATGGCAGGTGTAATATGACAGAGAAGGGAGGTGGGGGGGGGTTGGCAATAAGATAGGTGTGGGGGAAGAAGAGGGGGGGAAGGGGAGGGAGGGAAAGGGGGGGGGTTTGGGGGAGTGGAGGGGGGAGGGGCAACACAGCATAGGAGGCAGGGCATAGCGTAAGGAAAGAGCAGTAAAAAAGCATAGCTCATAAACAGATTTTTCAAGTAAAAGACCAATGATAGAGATTAAGACGCAAGGTGTGTTATCATGAAACAACTAGACTAAAAATCACTAAGGAAACAGTTCAGGTCGAATTCTATGTTTAGGCCTCGTGGTGCCAACGTATCTAGCATAAATATCCATCTGGATTCGGCCTGACTGAGGGTCCTAACCTTGTGTCCCCCCCCGCCAGTGTCTAATATATGGGTCGATCCCCCAAAATTTAAGATGGGTGGGATCCTTATTGTGGCATAGTAAAAAGTGTTTAGAGACCCTATGCTTATCATAACCGTTCAAAATGTTCTTGACATGTTCTTTAACCACTTGACGACCGCCTCACGCCGATGTACGTCGGCAAGGTGGCACGGACAGGCAAAATCACGTACATATACGTGATTTGCCTTCCGCGGGTGGGGGGTCCGATCGGACTCCCCCCCCGGTGCCCGAGGCGGTCGTCTTTTGTCCCACGGCGATCGGAGGTGAGGGGGAGGCCATCCGTTCGTGGCCCCCCCTCGCGATTGCCGCCGGCCAATCGAATCATTCCTTTGCTGCTGTATGCTAAACAGCAGCAAAGGAAATGATGTCATCTCTCCTCGGCTCGGTAATTTCTGTTCCGGCCCGAGGAGAGAAGACAGGTATGTGAGTGCACAACACACACACACAGTAGAACATGCCAGGCACACAAAACACCCCGATCCCCCCTCAATCCCCCCCCCCCCCCCGTCACAAACTGACACCAGCAGTTCTTTTTTTTTTTCTGATTACTGCATTGGTGTCAGTTTGTGACAGTTACAGTGTTGGGACAGTGAGTATTAGCCCCCTTTAGGTCTAGGATACCCCCCTAACCCCCCCTAATAAAGTTTTAACCCCTTGATCACCCCCTGTCACCAGTGTCGCTAAGCGATCATTTTTCTGATCGCTGTATTAGTGTCGCTGGTGACGCTAGTTAGGGACCTAAATATTTAGGTTCGCCGTCAGCGTTTTATAGCGTCAGGGACCCCCATATACTACCGAATAAATGTTTTAACCCCTTGATGGCCCCCTAGTTAACCCTTTCACCACTGATCACCGTATAACTGTTACGGGTGACGCTGGTTAGTTTGTTTATTTTTTATAGTGTCAGGGCACCCGCCGTTTATTACCGAATAAAGGTTTAGCCCCCTGATCGCCCGGCGGTGATATGCGTCGCCCCAGGCAGCGTCAGATTAGCGCCAGTACCGCTAACACCCACGCACGCAGCATACGCCTCCCTTAGTGGTATAGTATCTGAACGGATCAATATCCGGTCCGATCAGATCTATACTAGCGTCCCCAGCAGTTTAGGGTTCCCAAAAACGCAGTGTTAGCTGGATCAGCCCAGATACCTGCTAGCACCTGCGTTTTGCCCCTCCGCCTGGCCCAGCCCACCCAAGTGCAGTATCGATCGATCACTGACACTTACAAAACACTAAATGCAAAACTGCAGCGTTCGCAGAGTCAGGCCTGATCCCTGCGATCGCTAACAGTTTTTTTGGTAGTATTTTGGTGAACTGGCAAGCACCAGCCCCAAGCAGCGTCAGATTAGCGCCAGTACCGCTAACACCCACGCACGCACCGTACACCTCCCTTAGTGGTATAGTATCTGAACGGATCAATATCTGATCCGATCAGATCTATACTGGCGTCCCCAGAAGTTTAGGGTTCCCAAAAACGCAGTGTTAGCGGGATCAGCCCAGATACCTGCTAGCACCTGCATTTTGCCCCTCCGCCCGGCCCAGCCCACCCAAGTGCAGTATCGATCGATCACTGTCACTTACAAAACACTTAACGCATAACTGCAGCGTTCGCAGAGTCAGGCCTGATCCCTGCGATCGCTAACAGTTTTTTTTGTAGCTTTTTATTGAACTGGCAAGCGCCAGCGGCCTAGTACACCCCGGTCGTAGTCAAACCATCACTTCTGCACCACTTCTGCAGCACCCGTACTTCCCCCATTCACATCCCCAACCAAATGCAGTCGGCTGCATGAGAGGCATTTTCTTTATGTCCTCCCGAGTACCCCTACCCAACGAACCCCCCCAAAAAAGATGTTGTGTCTGCAGCAAGCGCGGATATAGGCGTGACACCCGCTATTATTGTCCCTCCTGTCCTGACAATCCTGGTCTTTGCATTGGTGAATGTTTTGAACGCTACCATACACTAGTTGAGTATTAGCGTAGGGTACAGCATTGCACAGACTAGGCACACTTTCACAGGGTCTCCCAAGATGCCATCGCATTTTGAGAGACCCGAACCTGGAACCGGTTACCGTTATAAAAGTTAGTTACAAAAAAAGTGTAAAAAAAAAAAAAAAATATATAAAATAAAAAAAAAAAGTTGTCGTTTATTGTTCTCTCTCTCTCTATTCTCTCTCTATTGTTCTGCTCTTTTTTACTGTATTCTATTCTGCAATGTTTTATTGTTATTATGTTTTATCATGTTTGCTTTTCAGGTATGCAATTTTTTATACTTTACCGTTTACTGTGCTTTATTGTTAACCATTTTTTTGTCTTCAGGTACGCCATTCACGACTTTGAATGGTTATACCAGAATGATGCCTGCAGGTTTAGGTATCATCTTGGTATCTTTCTTTTCAGTCAGCGGTCGGCTTTCATGTAAAAGCAATCCTAGCGGCTAATTAGCCTCTAGACTGCTTTTACAAGCAGTGGGAGAGAATGCCCCCCCCCCCCATCGTCTTCCGTGTTTTTCTCTGGCTCTCCTGTCTCAACAGGGAACCTGAGAATGCAGCCGGTGATTCAGCCAGCTGACCATAGAGCTGATCAGAGACCAGAGTGGCTCCAAACATCTCTATGGCCTAAGAAACCGGAAGCTACGAGCATTTTATGACTTAGATTTCGCCGGATGTAAATAGCGCCATTGGGAAATTGGGGAAGCATTTTATCACACCGATCTTGGTGTCGTCAGATGCTTTGAGGGCAGAGGAGAGATCTAGGGTCTAATAGACCCCAATTTTTTCAAAAAAGAGTACCTGTCACTACCTATTGCTATCATAGGGGATATTTACATTCCCTGAGATAACAATAAAAATGATTAAAAAAAAAAAAAAAATGAAAGGAACAGTTTAAAAATAAGATAAAAAAACAAAAAAATAATAAAGAAAAAAAAAAAAAAAAGCACCCCTGTCGCCCCCTGCTCTCGCGCTAAGGCGAACGCAAGCGGCGGTCTGTCGTCAAACGTAAACAGCAATTGCACCATGCATGTGAGGTATCACCGTGAAGGTCAGATCGATTTTATTTCATCAAACATATTGCCAATATAGTGTGTTTTAGTGCATTAAAATTTAAAAAACTGTGTTTTTTCCCCAAAAAATGTGTTTGAAAAATCGCTGCGCAAATACTGTGTGAAAAAAAAAATGAAACACCCATTTTAATCTGTAGGGCATTTGCTTTAAAAAAATATATAATGTTTGGGGGTTCAAAGTAATTTTTTTGCAAAAAAAATAACTTTTTCATGTAAACAATGAGTGTCAGAAAGGGCTTTGTCTTCAAGTGGTTAGAAGAGTGAGTGATGTGTGACATAAGCTTCTAAATGTTGTGCATAAAATGCCACGACAGTTCAAAACCGCCCCCAAATGACCCCATTTTGGAAAGTAGACACCCCAAGCTAATTGCTGAGAGGCATGTCGAGTCCATGGAATATTTTATATTGCGACACAAGTTGCGGGAAAGACAATTTTTTTTTTTTTTTGCACAAAGTTGTCACTAAATGATATATTGCTCAAACATGCCATGGGCATATGTGGAATTACACCCCAAAATACATTCTGCTGCTTCTCCTGAGTACGGGGATACCACATGTGTGAGACTTTTTGGGAGCCTAGCCGCGTACAGGACCCCGAAAACCAAGCACCGCCTTCAGGCTTTCTAAGGGCGTGAATTTTTGATTTCACTCTTCACTGCCTATCACAGTTTAGGAGGCCATGGAATGCCCAGGTGGCACAAAACCCCCCCAAATGACCCCATTTTGGAAAGTAGACACCCAAAGCTATTTGCTGAGAGGTATAGTGAGTATTTTGCAGACCTCACTTTTTGTCACAAAGTTTTAAAAATTGAAAAAAGAAAAAAAAAATGTTTTTTCTTGTCTTTCTTCATTTTCAAAAACAAATGAGAGCTGCAAAATACTCACCATGCCTCTCAGCAAATAGCTTGGGGTGTCTACTTTCCAAAATGGGGTCATTTGGGGGGGGGGGGGGGTTTGTGCCACCTGGGCATTCCATGGCCTCCGAAACTGTGATAGGCAGTGAAGAGTGAAATCAAAAATTTTCACCCTTAGAAATCCTGAAGGCGGTGATTGGATTTCGGGGCCCGGTACGCGGCTAGGCTCCCAAAAAGTCCCACACATGTGGTATCCCCATACTCAGGAGAAGCAGCTAAATGTATTTTGGGGTGCAATTCCACATATGCCCATGGCCTGTGTGAGCAATATATCATTTAGTGACAACTTTTTGTAAATATTTTTTTTGTCATTATTCAATCACTTGGGACAAAAAAAATAAATATTCAATGGGTTCAACATGCCTCTCAGCAATTTCCTTGGGGTGTCTACTTTCCAAAATGGGGTCATTTGGGGGGGTTTTGTACTGCCCTGCCATTTTAGCACCTCAAGAAATGACATAGGCAGTCATAAACTAAAAGCTGTGTAAATTACAGAAAATGTACCCTAGTTTGTAGACGCTATAACTTTTTTTGACATTTTTTTTACCAAAGACATGTGGCCGAATACATTTTGGCCTAAATGTATGACTAAAATTTAGTTTATTGGATTTTTTTTATAACAAAAAGTAGAAAATATAATTTTTTTTTCAAAATTTTCGGTCTTTTTCCGTTTATAGCGCAAAAAATAAAAACTGCAGAGGTGATCAAATACCATCAAAAGAAAGCTCTATTTGTGGGAAGAAAAGGACGCAAATTTCGTTTGGGTACAGCATTGCATGACCGCGCAATTAGCAGTTAAAGCGACGCAGTGCCAAATTGGAAAAAGACCTCTGGTCCTTAGGCAGCAAAATGGTCCGGGGCTCAAGTGGTTAATCCGTACCCTAAGTGGTCTTTTTGTCCGACCAACGTACTGGAGCCCACAGCTGCATTCTAGGACATATACAGCTCCTTCAGTGTTACAGCAAACACATTTTTTTATCTCGTATGTGTCTCCCGTACTCGTTGATGTAAACTGGAATTTTCTTTCATTTGGCCTTCTCGTTTTTAAGCATGCAAAGCACCTCTTACACGGAAAGAAGCCTTTACCCGTAAAAAAAGGTATAGGTCCTCTTTGGTGGATCTATTACATTCTTTACCACTCTATAATACCACACCATCTAGCGTGTGAAGCAGCGAAATGGGGTCTGCGGAAACACACCCAATTACCCTGTATGCAGAGGAAATTTTTAATTAAGTGCATCGACTTCAATTTAAAGAATAATTACTTTTGGTACAATAACAGGTACTATCACCAACATACTGGAGTTGCAATGGGAGCCAAATTTGCCCCTAGCGTAGCCGGATTATTTAATAATCCAATTCCAAGTTATTTCCTCATCTAAGTTTCCGGTGGTTATTGGTTATCCTGGTTACAGAGACACAACCCCTCTTTTGATTGGCTTTGTGCTAAGGGTTCTCTCCTGGTCACCACAATGCAGCAAGATATGTTTCCAGAATGTGGCTAAGGTCCTATGCACCTCTTCACTCTCCTCCCTGCCGGAGGAGTACCGCCATTTTAGAGATGTCTTTGACAAAGGTCAAGCCGGTCGTTTGCCTCCACACCGGTCATATGATTGGGCAATTGACCTTCAACCTGGTGCCATACTCCCTCATGGCCAGGTTTACTCTTTGCCAGTCTCAAGGGATAAGGCCAAGGAGGAATATGTTGCAGACGCACTTTCTCGAGGATTCATCCGCAAGTCCTCATCTCCTGCTGGTGAAGAAGAAGAGGGGGGAACTGAGACCTTGTATTGATTATAGGGGTTTCAATTGTTTCATGATTAATAATGCTTATCCAATTCCGTTTATTACGGAGTTATTTGACCTCCTCAAGGGAGCAACAGTTTTCACGAAGTTGGATTTGAGAGGAGCATACAATCTCGTGAGGATCAAGGAGGGCGACGAATGGAAAACTGGGTTTAATACCAGAACAGGCCATTATAAGTACCTCGTAATGCCATTTTGCCTTTGAAAGGCTCCGGCAGTTTTCCAGGAATTTAACAATGATGTCCTCCGAGATTTGTTGCAGCTATGTGTGGTGGTTTATCTCGACGATATCCTCATTTTTTCCAAGTCCCTAGAGAGCCACCACACAGATGTCTGTTGTGTGCTTCAGAAGATGAGACAGAACAATCCCTATTGTAAATTGGAGAAGTGTGAGTTCCATCATGAACAGGTTAAATTCCTGGGTTACGTCATTTCCACAGCCGGTTTTTCGATGGACCCAGAGAAACTTTCAGCAGTCCTACAGTGGACCCGACCCGTGGGTATACATTCTCTGCAACGTTTTCTTGGCTTTGACAATTATTATCGAAAGTTTATTCGTAACTTCTCGTCTCTGGCCAAGCCCCTGACTGATATAACCAGAAAGGACGGTAACCCAGAGAGTTGGTCTCCAGAGTCCATTAAGGCCTTTCAGAGTCTCAAGTCTGCCTTTGTTTCTGCTCCTGTGTTGGCACATCCTGATCCCACATTACACTTTATCCTTGAGGTTGATACTTCTGAGACTGAAGTTGGCGCCCTTCTGTCTTATTGTCCTACCTCTGAGAGTGCTATGCATCCTTGTGGCTACTTTCCCAAGAAATTGTCACCTGCGGAATGCAATTACGAGATTGGGGACAGAGAGTTGTTAGCAATCATTTTAGCCCTTAAAGAATGGAGGCATCTACTCAAAGGTACTACTGTTCCAGTTCTCATTCTTACTGACCATAAGAATCTCACATTCTTGTCTGAGGCTAAACGCCTCTCTCCCAGAAGGGTGCGATGGGCTCTTTTCTTGTCAAGTTTCAATTACATTGTCTTATTCTTACCCGGTACTAAGAATGTAAGGGCTGACACTTTCTCACGACAATTTTCCTCCACTTCCAAGATGGCATTGCTTCCTGTTCCTGTGATTCCTCCTAATCATATTCTGGCTATGGTTCGCACCAGTCTCACTTCTTTGGGTGACAAAATTCTTGCCGCTCGGGTCCATGCTCCTCCTGAGAAACCTTGTGACTGCTGCTTTGTCCCTGAAAGTCTCCGTACTGCCGTGCTCCAGATTTACCATTCTCCCAAGGTTGCTGGCTACCCTGGGAAGAACAAACTTTTTTGGGCCATTTCCCAACAATTCTGGTGGCCTACTTTACGTGCTGATGTAGCCGCCTTCATAGCTGCTTGTTCCGTGTGTGCTCAGAGTAAGACACCACGACACCTTCCAGTGGGCCTCCTACAACCCATACCCAATGGAGAGAGGCCTTGGACCCACCTGTCCATGGATTTCATTGTGGAGTTACCCAACTCTCAGGGCAACACAGTTATCCTTACGGTGGTTGATCGGTTCTCAAAGATGTCTCATTGTATTCCACTTAAGAAGTTGCCCACATCTGAAGAACTAGCTTCCATTTTTGCTATGAAACACATAATGCGATAGATATATACAAAATATATGATAAACAATGCATAAACAATTAAGAAAAATATGAAATAAATAAATAAATAAATTGGATAATAACTGAATGCTAATATATATATACACTATACTACCAAAAGTATTGGGACGCCTGCCTTTGAACTTTAATTGCATACCAGTCTGTAGGGTTCAATATTGAGTTGGCCCACCCTTTGCAGCTATAACCGCTTCAACTCTTGTGTTAAGGCTGTCCACACGGTTTAGGAGTGTGTCTATGGGAATGTTTGACCACTCTTCCAGAAGCGCATTTAAGAGGCCAGGCGCTGATGTGGAATAAAAGGCCTGGCTCACAGTCTCCACTATAATTCACCCCAAAGGTGTTCTATCGGGTTGAGGTCAGGACAAGTCAAGTTCGTCCACCCCAAACCATGCATGTCTTTATAGACTTTGCTTTGTGCACTGGTCCAAATCATTTGGTGGAGGGGGGATTATGGTGTGGGGTTGTTTTTCAGGGGTTGGGCTTAGTTCCAGGGAACTCTTAAGGCATCAGCATAGCAAGACGTTTTGGACAATTTCATGTTCCCAACTTTGTGGGAACAGTTTGGGGATGGCCCCTTCCTGTTTCAACATGACTGCACACCAGTGCACAAAGCAAGGTCCATAGTCCTGACCTCAACCCGAAAAGACTGGGATGCCATTAAAGGTCATGTGTGTGTAAAGGCAGGTGTCCCAATACTTTTGGTAATATAGTGTATATATATATATATATATGCCGAATTCTCAAATTACCTCACTAAACACATGGCATTTCTGGGTTTTGAGGTACCCTTCACACTTGTTTGGTTGTTTGCATATATGGAATATTTCTCTGTATATACTTAATTTTTTAAAAGTAGCCTTGTTGTTTTTTTTTTTTTTTTTTGTTAGACAAGATTATATCAATATGACATCACTGGGGGTGGATATTTTCTTCTGCATGTTGACTTATGTATACACAGTGTCTCACAAAAGTGAGTAGACCTCACATTTTTGTAAATATTTTATTATATCTTTTCATGTGACAACACTGAAGAAATTACACTTTGTAAAGTAGTGAGTGTACAGCTTGTATAACAGTGTAAATTTGCTGTCCCCTCAAAATAACTCAACACACAGCCATTAATGTGGCAATAAAAGTGATTACACCCCTAAGTGAAAATGTCCAAATCGGGCCCAAAGTCTCAATATTTTGTGTGGCCACCATTATTTTCTAGCCATGCCTTAACCCTCTTGGGCATGGAGCTCACCAGAGCTTCACAGGTTGCCACTGAAGTCTTCTTCCACTCCTCCATGATGACATCACAGAGCTGGTGGATGTCAGAGACCTTGCGCTCCTCCACCTTTGAGGATGCCCTACAGATGCTCAATAGAGTTTAGGTCTGGAGACATGCTTGGCCAGTCCATCACCTTTACCCTCAGCTTCTTTAGCAAGGCAGTGGTTGTCTTGGAGGTGTGTTTGGGGTCGTTATGTTGGAACACTGCCCTGCGGCCCAGTCCCTGAACAGGGCCATCTTAATAGCATTATGGGCCCCCGGGCAATACAGTGCACTGGGGCCCTGTCTACACAATCACGCATGAGAATAAAAATGAAAATTATCAATAAGGCTATATTTATTGGTACTTCCAACAAAATCAGTGTTTAAACATTAACACAACGATTGGACAATATAACACGAGTTTGATGGGCACAGTGGCAGCGTTTGATGGGCACAGTGGCTGCCTTTAATGGGCACAGTGGCAGCTTTTGATGGGTACAGTGGCAGCTTTGATGGGCACAGTGACTGTGTTTGATGGGCACAGTGGCAGCTTTTGATGGGCACAGTGGCAGCATTTGATGGGCACAGTGGCTGCGTTTGATGGGCACAGTGGCAGCTTTTGATGGGCACAGTGGCTGTGTTTAATGGGCACAGTGGCTGTGTTTGATGGGCACAGTGGCAGCTTTTGATGGGCACAGTGGCTGCGTTTGATGGGCACAGTGGCTGCATTTGATGGGCACAGTGGCTGTGTTTAATGGGCACAGTGGCAGCTTTTGATGGGCACAGTGGCAGCTTTGTTGGGCACAGTGGCAGCTTTGATGGGCACAGTGGCCGTGTTTGATGGGCGCAGTGGCTGCTTTTGATGGGCACAGTGGCTGTTTGATGGGCACAGTGGCAGCTTTGATTTGCACAGTGGCAGCTTTGATTTGCACAGTGGCTGTGTTTGATGGGTATGGTGGCAGCTTTGATGGGTACAGTGGCTGTGTTTGATGGGCACAGTGGCAGCGTTTGAGGGGCACAGGCAGTGGCTGTGTTTGATGCACAACTTGAACTTACTTAAGTAGACAGTGTTAGACTTACTTGAGGCCACCGGCCTGGTGCAGTACAGTGTGTCACTCACAGCAGCAAGGCAGCGCCAGCTATCAAGGGCCGTCTTTCCGCTCCACTCCCTCTCCACGTTGTCTGAAGAACATGGCAGAGATGGGTGCAGCTTGTTTACCAGCAGCTGGGGTGGCCGCGGCGCTATGAATGCTGGGGCGGCCGCAGCCTCTGACTGAAGTCACTGGTTGCTAGCTAGCGATTCTAGCAAGTGAGCAACTAGTGCAGTCAGTCAACTTAAGCAGCAGTTTGCAGCACTGAGGATCGGCCCTGGATGGGGCCCTCCAGACAAGTGGGGCCCCCGGGCAACTGCCCAGTGTGCCCAGTGGAAAAAACGGCCCTGTCCCTGAAGGGAGGGGATCATGCTCTGCTTCAGTATGTCACAGTACATGTTGGCATTCATGGTTCCCTCAATGAACTGGAGCTCCCCAGTGTCGACAGCACTCATGCAGCCCCAGACCATGACACTCCCACCACCATGCTTGACTGTAGGCAATACACACTTGTCTTTGTTCTCCTCACCTGGTTGCCACCACACACGCTTGACACCATCTGAACCAAATAAGTTTATCTTGGTCTCATCAGACCACAGGACATGGTTCCAGTATTCCATGCCCTTAGTCTTTGCTTTGCTTGTCTTCAGCCAACTGTTTGCAGGCTTTCTTGTACATCATCTTTAGAAGAGGCTTCCTTCTGGGACGACAGCCATGCAGACCAATTTGATGCAGTGTGCGGCATATGGTCCGAACACTGACAGGCTGACCCCCCACCCCTTCAACCTCTGCAGCAATGCTGGCAGCACTCATACCTCTATTTCCCAAAGACAACCTCTGAATATGAAGCTGAGAATGTGCACTCAACTTCTTTGGTCGACAATGGCGAGGCACAACACAACAGCACAACAACAGGTACACTGTTATACAAGCTGTACACTCACTACTTTACATTGTAGCAAAGTGTAATTTCTTTAGTGTTGTCACATGAAAAGATATAATAAAGTATTTATAAAAATGTGAGGGGTGTACTCACTTTTGTGAGATAATGTATATATATATCTATATATATCTATAGATATATATATCTATATATCTATAGATATATATCTATAGATATATAGAGATATCTATCTATCTATCTATCTATATATATATATATATATATATATATATATATATATTATATATTATATATATCTATATAATATATATTCTGTATACCTTCACAAAAGTTTTGCTGAACGAATAGGCCCTTAGCTGAAAAGTGAAAATGAGTCTTGAGCTCAAAATGCTATAAAACTGTGAGCCCAGTGTCATGACTGCACCCTGTTAAATATTTATTTGTAAAGTAAAGATAAAAATATAAAAGCTTTAGATAAATATGTATAAACTTTTAATGCAATTCAATAAATTTGACTCCAAAACCTTTATAGCTTCGCTTTAATAAGAATCTAGCCCTGGGTAAGTTACTTCTCTCTAAGGTTCAGATGTGAAGATGAATGGAACCAGAAAGCTGAGAATGGCAGTTTTTATCAGATGCTTCTCACACAAGTATTATGGTCTAAAGCCTCGTACACACGATCGGATTTTCCACAGACTTTTGTCCAAAGGCGTGTGCCTGGATTTTGTCTTGCATATAAATGGCAAGGAATTGTTGGCCAACAAACATGAACGTAGTGATGTACTACATGTTTTTTCAGCTCTTTTCAGCTCTTTGGGCTCCTTCTGCTAATTTCGTGTTAGTAGAAGTTTGATGAGTGTTGATTCGCGCTTTTCATTTAGCGCTTTTCATTTCGCGCTTTTCATTTAGCGCTTTTCAGTTTGTGCTTTTCATTTCTTGCTTTCCAGTTTGTTTCTGAACGCCCATTCGTCAACCAGACATGTTGCAGATTCGGAGGAGATAACGTGTTATTTATTATTGGCCTTGGAGTTATTGCTTTAACCCAAGTCCAGTCCAGAAAGAGGAGGAGGAGGATTTCTTGGACCAAAAATTGGTTGTTTTATTATTCATGACCAATTATGTCATATGCCTTTGCTGCGGGAGCTCCAGGAGAATAATCCGGATGATGTTTGGAATTATCTCTGGATAACGGACCCCTGCTTTCACCAACTCTTTCTGCTTTCACCAACTCTTGCCATTGTTGACCCCCTATATTAAGAAGCAGGACACATGCATGAGGCATTTATTTTATTTTTTGGTTGAATAATAATGATTTGATTTGTTATATTTTCTATATTTTTGGATGCACAGAATGCACTTTTTGGTTAAAGTGGTTGTAAACCCAAAAAAACCCCAAAAAACCTGCAAGACAAAGGCATAATGAGCTAGTACGCATAGCATACTAGCTCATTATGTATTACTTACCTTAGATCGAAGCCACCCGCAGCGGTCCTCGTTCACTGCTCCAGCCGGCGACATCGCTCCTGTTACTTCCTGGTATCGCGGGCTCCAGCGCTGTGATTGGCCGGATGACATCACTCCAGCACATGCGCGGGAGCCACCGGTAACGGCACAGTCTAGCTGAAACAATAGCACGTACGTGCCGTTGCTTCAGTTTGCTTCAGTGCGCATGTGCCTATGACTTTGGCACATGCAAATACAGGGGATATATCCTAAACTGTTCAGGTTTGGGAGATATCCAGGGTAGCTACAGGTAAGCCTTATAGGCTTACCTGTAGCAAAAAGTGTGTTCTAAGGGTTTACAACCAATTTAAGTTCTATTGGCAGATTGCATGTCTAATTTTATTTGTTTTCTTTTTTTAATGCACAATGAAAAAATTATCGAGACTAATACTTGGCTATGTGTTTTACTTCAAATGACAGTTTGGGAGTAGGCAGTTACATTTTAAAAAAACACAATGTAAAATTGACAAGGGACACCAACATAGTTGTATCTTTGATCTTAAAAACTACGGAATAATGGTGTTGTGGTAACTTGCCCCCCCCAAAAAAAAGCATAATAATCTTATTCTTGATATCACTAGAAAAAAAAAGCCTTTGAAAATTTGTTTGCAATAACTCCATCAGTATCACCAGCAAAGCAGCTTCATTATTATCCCATTAAATAAGAAGAGAATTGTGCGCTGCATTTTGAGATTTCATAATTTGCCGCGTCACGAATGTTAATTCTCCATTAAGAACGCTAGTTTACAAGACCGACCGCTTCTGGCTCGTCCTTGCTTCCGAGCATGCGTGTTTGTACTTTGGACTTTTGTCCGACGGACTTGTGTACACACGCTCGGAAAATCTGACAACAGACATTTGTCCGTGAAAAATTTTAAAACCTGCCATCCAACATTCGCGGAAAATCCAAAAACAATTGTCCAATGGAGCATACAAATGGTTGGATTTTCCGCCAACAGCCTGTCATCACACATTTCCCGTCGGAAAATCCGATTGTGTGTACGAGGCTTTAGGTAAGAAGTCTCTCAGCAAGAACAATTACTAGTGGGACATCCATCTCTTCTTGCTGTAATAATTGCACAATGCTTGGTCCTGCCTTTTTCTCCAGTTGGTCAACATAAAAAATTTTATTTATGGATATAGGTACACTTATTGGATGTAGAGATCTTCCATTGTTGGAAAATATTTGTGTCTAAAAAAGTGTTTGTGATATATTAAGACAGTGTCTCTTTAAATGGAATTGCTGTTTTTATTTAGTTTTACATTTCCAGCCTGTTCATCTATCGCCACTCCATCGTACTTTGGCTATCACTAATTCTATCTACTTTTTAATTTTCAGCAGAGTTCTTGGAAAAGCTTTTTTGAGAAGTACATAACCAAGATTACACTGCATTATTTTTGTAGATTACTACTAATTCAACTTAATGTACCTCTCCTCTGCACATTAGAGCTGATTATTTCCTCAATTTGTAGCACTATAGACTGTAGTGGTTCCAGATTTGAAAAACAAAGTCCATTCTCTAAAATTTACACATTGCTTATCAGCTGAAAATCAGTACTTAGCCTGTACCGCAATCTGCACAACTTACAAACAAACCATTCCCAATGCCTTATGTTCCTTTAAAGGGTTGATGAAATAATCTTGAGCTTTTTGTACTGGCCCATCATTCATCCGCTGAAAGATCTGATCAGGTTCCAGAGACGTTTCTATCAAAATTAATTTTATTTATTTTGTGTGAAATAAATTAATGTTCCAAAGTTCTGTGGAATAACGCAAAAATTAGCGATGCGTGAAACTGAGTGTTTTACAGTTCCTCAGAATTTCAATGAAACTCTGGAAATTTCAGCATTTACCATTTTGGTGAAATGCATTGGTGGAAAAATTTGATAACCCATAGATCCTGCATAGAAATGCCAATTCATTACAGGTGGTAGGATGATCCTAATGCCAACTATACCAGCTGGAATGTAAAATAGAAAGTAATATTCATTCTGCACTCTGAAGACTTCCATAGACTTCATGATCAAGCCCGACCAAGGTGAACTGCATTATAGGGAGGAGCTCGGGTGGGTGGATGCTACTTAAATCTTTTCAAAAACTGACAGACTGAAGACTTTGGAATGGGGTAAGAATATTTATTTTAGCTTCTTAAGCCTCATACACACTATCAGTTTTTCTGCTGAGTTTTTCCTTCAGATTTACCAAAACCATGTAGTGCAAGGGTCTGCCTGATTGCATACACATTGATACTCCTAAGGTTTGACCTCATATTATATGGTTTTGGTAAATCTGGAGGAAAAACTCAGCAGAAAAACTGATAGTGTGTATGGGGCTTTATTGGATTTGATTAAAAAAAAAAAAAAAGGTGAACTTAGGTTACTTTTTGCTGATTTTAAAGGGTGTAATGGGTTTTAGTTGGCTCATGCATTTTACAGACGCTCACATTAATCAAAGGATGAGGGCCACACTCCTTTCAGTGTTCAATCTTGATAATAGATGTGTGATGGCAGTGACTGTAGCAGATGCCACCATGAAAATCACAGTAAAACAATGAGAAGTCACCGGAACCCAAACATTTTGGGGCCACTCAGGGTCCCTTCTGCAAATTTACACAGTGACAACTCACAATGCACTCACATGTAAACAGTATCTCACAAAAGTGAGTACACCCCTCACATTTTTGTAAATATTTTATTATATCTTTTCATGTGACAACACTGAAGAAAGTATACTTTGCTACAATGTAAAGTAGTGAGTGTACAGCTTGTATAACGGTGTAAATTTGCTGTCCCCTCAAAATAACTCAACACACAGCCAATAATGTCTAAACCGCTGGCAACACAAGTGAGTACACCCCTAAGTGAAAATGTCCAAATTGGGCCCAAAGTGTCAAAAATTTGTTTGGCCACCAATATATTCCAGCACTGCGTTAACTCTCTTGGGCATGGAGTTCACCAGAGCCTCAGGTTTCCACTGGAGTCCTTTTCCACTCCTCCATGGCGACATCATGGAGCTGGTGGATGTTAGAGACCTTGCGCTCCTCCACCTTCCATTGGAGGATGCCCCACAGATCCTCTGGAGACATGCTTGGCCAGTCCATTGCCTTTAACCTCAGCTTCTTTAGCAAGGCAGTGGTCCTCTTGGAGGTGTGTTGGGGGTCATTTTCATGTTGGAATACTGCCCTGCAGCCCAGTCTCCAAAAGGAGGGGATCATTCTCTGCTTCAGTATGTCACAGTACATGTTGGCATTCATGGTTCCCTCAATGAACTGTAGCTCCCCAGTGCTGGCAGCACTCATGCAGCCCCAGACCATGACACTCCCACCACCATTCTTGACTGTAGGCAAGACACACTTGTCTTTGTACTCCTCACCTGGTTGCCGCCACACATGCTTGACACCATCTGAATGAAATAAGTTTATCTTGTATTATCTCATCAGACCACAGGACATGGTTCCAGTAATCCATGTCCTTAGTCTGCTTGTCTTCAGCAAACTGTTTGTGGGCTTTCTTGTGCATCATCTTTAGAACAGGCTTCCTTCTGGGGCGACAGCCATGCAGATCAATTTGATGCAGTGTGCGACGCATGGTCTGAGCACTGACAGGCTGACACCCCACCCCTTCAACCTTTGCAAAAATGCTGGCAGCATCATACGTCTAATTCCCATAGATAACTTCTGGATATGACGCTGAGCACGTGTACTCAACTTCTTTGGTTGACCATGGCGAGGCCTGTTCTAAATGGAACCTGTCCTGTTAAACCACTGTATAGTCTTGGTTACCGTGCTGCAGCTCAGTTTCAGGGTCTTGGCAATCTTCTTATAGCCTAGGCCATATTTATGTAGAGCAACAATTCTCTTTTTTCAGATCCTCAGAGAGTTCTTTGCCATGAGGTGCCATGTTAAACTTCCAGTGACCAGTATGAGAGAGTGAGAGCGATAACACCAAATTTAACACACCTGCCCCTCATTCACACATGAGACCTTGTAACAATAACGGGTCACATGACTCCGGGGAGGGAAAATGGCTAACTGGGCCCAATTTGGTCATTTTCACTTAGAGGTGTACTCACTTTTGTTGCCAGCGGTTTAGACATTAAAGGGGTTGTAAAGGAAAATTTTTTTTTTTTTTTAAATAACAAACATGTTATACTTACCTTCACTGTGCAGCTCGTTCTGCACAGAGTGGCCCCGTACCTGGTCATTTGGGGTCCCTCGGCGGCTGTTTCAGCTCCTCCCCACAAGCATTAACCATCTTAATGCGAGCTCCCTCGCATGGTGGTTAGTGCTTGCGGGCGCGCTTCCGTGATACAGCCGGCGGCTATAGCCGCTCACTGTATCACTCGGCCCCCCCCCCAGCGCGCCGCGTCATTGGATGTGATTGACAGCAGCGCGAGCCAATGCATCCACTGTAGCCAATCAGCGGCCAGGGTGAGCGGAGGAATAGATGTCGGGAATGAGAAGCTGACTTTCGAGGTGTCAGGTAAGTAAAACGGGGGGGCTGGGGGCGGCGGTATTGTCAGAAGTTTTTTCACCTTAATGCATAGAATGCATTAAGGTGAAAAAATTTTTACCTTTACAACCCCTTTAATAGCTGTGTGTTGAGTTATTTTGAAGGGACAGCAAATTTACACTGTTATACAAGCTGTACACTCACTACTTTACATTGTAGCAAAGTGTCATTTCTTCAGTGTTGTCACATGAAAAGATATAATAAAAGATTTACAAAAATGTGAGGGGCATACTCACTTTTGTGAGATACTGTATATACATAAGTCAACATGCAGAAGAAAATATCCACCCCCAGTGATGTCATATTGATATAATCTTGTCTAACAAAAAAAAAAAAAAAAAAAAACAACAAGGCTACTTTTAAAAAATTAAGTATATACAGAGAAATATTCCATATATGCAAACAACCAAACAAGTGTGAAGGGTACCTCAAAACCCAGAAATGCCATGTGTTTAGTGAGGTAATTTGAGAATTCGGCAGTGGCGTCATTGTTGCCTATTATTTTTCGACTTGGGATCCTACTGTGGTGCAGTGCAGAAATAATCCCTAAAATCTGTTATTTTTGTCACTGAAGCAGTTTCCTCTGGTTCCTCAACGATGACTACTAGTGCGAAGTTTTGAGTTACCTCTGATGTAGGGTTGTGAAAACTTTCAGTTGAGGCAAAATAGTGACTTCATTAAATTCTAATCCATGACTATTTAAAAAACAAATTTGAGAGTGGTTTCAAAAATGTATTACTTAGAGACCTATGATCGCACTTAACACTTATCATCATATATAACACTTATGGTCGTGGCCCTAAGACCGAGACAAATGTGGATCACATAAACACGCGACAAGACTCACAACATAAATAGACCCGAGGTGTGGCTTTTGGACGTCTGGTAGGTATGGCAAGAAAAGGGGCCATACCCAAGATAAGTAATGGATGATTGTGGAGGAGAATTTGCTGAGAAGTGCTGTAAAAAGGGGAATGGGAGGGAGGGTATCGTTCACTGAAACTGACAAAGAGGAAGGGGAAGTGGTCAGCTTAAATACCCTCCGAGCTCCTCCCATAAATTCAGGCCAGCACACTGGCCTTCTAACTTATGGTCGTGGCCCTAAGACCGAGACAAATGTGGATCACATAAACACGCGACAAGACTCACAACATAAATAGACCTGAGGTGTGGCTTTTGGTCGTCTGGTAGGTATGGCAAGAAAAGGGGCCAAAAATAACCAGGTAGGGAAGTATCTAACCTCATTGAGTGAGCTTGGAGAAAGGGCCATCTTGAGGGAACATATATATATCTGGTAAAGCAGGCAGACTTTCACCTGCCTAGCTTCTTGGTCACATGGTCTGGTACTCCATGCTGAGATGTGGCTGAGGCTGCGCCGATCCAAAGGAATATCCAGAATACCGCCCAGGGTCTAGGCCTAAGTTGACCAGTAGGACCCAAACATGTTTAATAAACTGATTTCCACTCAGGGGGTTGACCTGAAAAGGCAGTAACGGGCTGGAGACTGGCTGGCTGGGTGAAAGAGCAGACGGTCAAAAGATCGTTGTTGGGCACCAGGCGTTGCTGGTTCGAAAGAAGTTTATATCCACTCCGGGTCCGGTTTGTTGCGTTTTCCGAAAGATAAAAGGACATAGTGGCTTGGATACCGGCCAGGTACAGCCTGATAGGGGTATGAGGGAGAGCCAGCTGTGTGTGGCAATAAGATATAAAGGCTAGGACATGAGTGATGTCATCTACTGTGGTTCCGGGACAAGTGGCAAGGAACCTACGGTAGGTGTTCCAGGCCGTAGGATAAGCCTTTAGTGTGTTGCTAGACAGTGAGTGGTAGATGAGCCGGGTTGCATTGGCAATGTGTGGCATCAATCCATTGTTAGTTGAGACCAAGGTGGGATAGGAGTGGATGATGGGTCGGCTCCGGGTTCCTCCTGGAAGAAAGACAAAATTGGAGCGGGACAGTGCATCGGCTGCGGTATTGCACTTGCCAGGGATATGCTTACAGTAACTGTTAAATTTGGTGATGTAGTGACAATTGCGGCAGACTGCGCAGGAAGGACATGACGGGGAGCGACTTGGATCTACCCTTATTAATGATGTCAGCTGTAACCTGGTTGTCTGTGGTGAATAGCTCTGTCTGATCTGTCCACGTGTGGCCCCAGACTAGGGCTGCTGCCACGATGGGGTACAGCTCGAACAATGACGAAGATCGAGGGAAGCCAGGAATCAGGCAGATTTCCGGGGGCCAAGGTCTGGCAAACCAGTGATGGCCAAAAATTGCAGCAAAGCCAATGGAGGCTGCAGCATCTGTGACTACCTGGCGCGACTGAGCTGATACTGAGGGAAAAACATTGATATGTCGTTGAAGTTGAAGAGGAACTCGTCCCACATAGCCAAGTCTGCTATTGCTGCTGGGTCTAGTCTGAGGACTTGGTCGGGTCCTGCACTCGGGCAAGAAAGACTAAGAGCCTTGAGATGAACGACCGCCCCTGAGGAATTGTTCTCATAGCGAAATTGAGCATCCCTATCAAGGACTGCAGCTGTCTTTTAGTACATTCCTGTGACTGGGTAAACTCCTGAATGACCAACCTAACAAGTGGAGACGGATCTTCTATCACAAATTGGATTAGCAGCAAGGATGGGAAGTGTTATCATAATGGGGGATTTTAATTATCCAGACATAGACTGGGCAGAGGGAACCGCGCATTCATTTAAGGCTCGCCAGTTCCTTAGTGTCTTGCAGGACAATTTTATGGGTCAGATGGTAGACGCACCAACTAGAAATAAAACATTACTAGATCTACTGATTACCAACAATACAGACCTGATAACAGATGTGGAAATACGGGGCAATTTAGGTAACAGCGATCACAGGTCAATTAGTTTCAGTATAAATCACACAAATAGGAGACATGAAGGGAACACAAAGACACTGAATTTCAAAAGAGCCAACTTCCCTAAACTACAAACCTTGCTAAAAGGCATAAATTGGGATAAAATATTAGGAACAAAGAATACGGAGGAGAGATGGGTTTGCTTTAAGAGCATATTAAATAAGGGCATTAGCCAATGTATCCCATTGGGTAATAAATTTAAAAGAGCGAACAAACATCCTGGATGGCTTAACTCCAATGTAAAAATGCATATAAAAGCAAAGGAGAAGGCCTTCAAAAAATACAAGGTTGAGGGATCATCCACAGCATTCAGAATTTATAAAGAATGCAATAAGAAATGTAAGGGTGCAATTAGGATGGCTAAGATAGAACATGAAAGACACATAGCGGAGGAGAGCAAAAAAAATCCCAAGAAATTCTTTAAGTATGTAAACAGTAAAAAAGGGAGGACAGACCATATTGGCCCCATAAAGAATGAGGAAGGACATCTGGTTACAAAGGATGGGGAGATGGCAAAGATATTGAATTTATTCTTCTCCTCAGTCTTCACGAGTGAATCGGGGGGCTTCAGTAACCAAAACTGCAGTGTTTATCCTCATGACACAACACAGGAAGCACCTACATGGTTAACAGAGGACGGAATTAAAATTAGACTTGAGAAACTTAACATTAATAAATCACCGGGACCAGATGGCTTGCATCCGAGGGTACTTAGGGAACTCAGTCAGGTGATTGCCAGACCGTTGTTCCTAATTTTTACAGACAGTCTATTGACTGGAATGGTACCAGCTGATTGGAGAAAAGCCAATGTAGCACCAATATTTAAAAAGGGCCCAAAAAACATCCCTGGGAATTACAGACCAGTTAGCCTAACATCAATAGTATGTAAACTCTTGGAGGGGATGATAAGGGACTATATACAAGATTTTAGTAATAAGAATGATATCATTAGCAGTAATCAGCATGGATTCATGAAGAATCGTTCTTGCCAAACCAATCTATTAACCTTCTATGAGGAGGCGAGTTGCCATCTAGATAAAGGAAGGCCCGTAGACGTGGTGTATCTGGATTTTGCAAAAGCATTTGACACAGTTCCCCATAAACGTTTACTGTACAAAATAAGGTGCGTTGGCATGGACCATAGGGTGAGTACATGGATTGAAAACTGGCTACAAGGGCGTGTTCAGAGGGTGGTGATAAATGGGGAGTACTCAGAATGGTCAGGGGTGGGTAGTGGGGTTCCCCAGGGTTCTGTGCTGGGACCAATCCTATTTAATTTGTTCATAAACGACCTGGAGGATGGGATAAACAGTTCAATCTCTGTATTTGCAGACAATACTAAGCTAAGCAGGGCAATAACTTCTCCGCAGGATGTGGAAATCTTGCAAAAAGACCTGAACAAATTAATGGGGTGGGCGACTACATGGCAAATGAGGTTCAATGTAGAAAAATGTAAAATAATGCATTTGGGTGGCAAAAATATGAATGCAATCTATACACTGGGGGGAGAACCTCTGGGGGAATCTAGGATGGAAAAGGACCTGGGGGTCCTAGTGGATGATAGGCTCAGCAATGGCATGCAATGCCAAGCTGCTGCTAATAAAGCAAACAGAATATTGGCATGCATTAAAAGGGGGATCAACTGCAGAGATAAAACGATAATTCTCCCGCTCTACAAGACTCTGGTCCGCCCGCACCTGGAGTATGCTGTCCAGTTCTGGGCACCAGTCCTCAGGAGGGACGTACTGGAAATGGAGCGAGTACAAAGAAGGGCAACAAAGCTAATAAAGGGTCTGGAGGATCTTAGTTATGAGGAAAGGTTGCGAGCACTGAACTTATTCTCTCTGGAGAAGAGACGCTTGAGAGGGGATATGATTTCAATTTACAAATACTGTACTGGTGACCCCACAATAGGGATAAAACTTTTTCGCAGAAGAGAGTTTAATAAGACTCGTGGCCACTCATTACAATTAGAAGAAAAGAGGTTTAACCTTAAACTACGTAGAGGGTTCTTTACTGTAAGAGCGGCAAGGATGTGGAATTCCCTTCCACAGGCGGTGGTCTCAGCGGGGAGCATTGATAGCTTCAAGAAACTATTAGATAATCACCTGAATGACCGCAATATACAGGGATATGTAATGTAATACTGACACATAATCACACACATAGGTTGGACTTGATGGACTTGTGTCTTTTTTCAACCTCACCTACTATGTAACTATGTAACTATGTAACACAAGCTAATTTGTCAGAAGGCAGGCTAGGCTGCATGGCGTGCGTATCCAGGACGATGCCTGAGAAACTTATGAAATGTGTTGGGCCTTCCACTATGTGTTCATTGAGATTGTTGAAGACCTCTCTTAGCTTGTCTAGATCTACCGGGGGGGGGGGGGGGGTCTACCGGGGGGGGGGGGGGGTATGTCTAGGTGTTCGATAAGCAGAAAATCGTCCGGATAATGGATAACCCTGTGACATTGGGCCTGGTGTGACAGGTTTAAGTGAGGGATTGGGCAAAACCGTCAGCTTTGTGGGCGAAGTGGCGACAAAAGAGTTCCGTGTCTGTGAGGCTCCAGTCAGAGCTTATCTGGAACTGGGCAAGTCTCGCTGCTGCTTTGGCTGAAAAACGACCGATGGTCGTAGACAGCAAAACCTCCATATTTGTAAGCAAGATCTGTCATTGCATGAAGGTATAAGTCCCGCTCCTCCCTACTGCTGAGGGTGGCTGAACAAAGTACATCTCTGAACATCCCGAAGGCCAGGGTGAACTCAGTGGCTGACAGCTTACGACTGAGGCTGGGGTCTCTCGACTTGACAACCACTGAGACATCCCCCCCAGGCGTATGATTTGTTGTCAGCCAAGTCATGGACTGAGATGAGCAGGGATGCCAATTGACGTCTTTGCCCTCCAATATATCCTCCCTGATGCTGGTCGGGACAAGATGAAATGGGGAGGACGATAGGTGCAGAGCCTGGTGTACCTGCAGAAGGAGAAGCTGTCATCGGGACCATGACCAGGTCTGGGAGGGCCATGGATGGGCGAACTTTCAAAGGTGTGACTCTGGTCTGGACGTCCGAACTGTTGCGGCTAAGGGGGAGACCAAAGAGTGCATGGATTGTAGGGATGCCTGTTGGGCCCAGCTGCAGCTGGAGGCGGGAAGAGGAGCCTGAAAAGCTTTGCCTTCCTGGCCGTTAGCAGGAAAGAGAATATCCCTGCGACTCAGCTATGAGTTTGGGGATGTTCCGTCCCCTGAGGGACTGCAGGCAGCCGCGCTCTGAGACGTTTGGGGGGGGGGGGGTAACAGAGGGGCGGGTGTGAAGTCCTCGCTGCCAGAAGACAAAAAGGGGGCTGGGTGCTCATATTTAAGAGGAGTCATAGCCATAGGATAGAGAGCGGAGTGGTAAAGAGAAAACTCAGAGAGGAGGAAAAAGGAAGAAGTACAGAAAAAGGAATGATAGGCATAGACAGGAGCTGACAGAGTTCTGTTGTGCAGAACTTATGTTGAGTGGAAATTTAGAAAACTCAGAAGAGTGCGTGGCGACCGAGGTGGGCCAGGAGGTGACTGGACAGATAACCGATAGCTCGGGTGCCTGTCTGTGGCAAGCACAAACCTGAAGACCAGAACCCCAGGGTGTACTGGGGCGAGAAGTAGAAGTCTGGTACGGCCTACGTAGGAATGTTGCGGTCTGTAGGGGGTGACGTGTGCTCGGCCTGCTAACACTTGCACTGCCAGCAAGTCTACTGTTAAGCGACCTTAGGTGAAGGGTCGCCCTTCGAAAACAGAGTGTCATGTATAGACATATGTGACAGAACTAACGCCTGGAGATCACGTCCAATGATGTATGTGAAGTAACGGTATAGTGAAAGGGTGCTGCAGAATGATGCGATAGAAAAGCCCATGAACCAGGCCCTGACTGACACTCTAGTAGCGAGGTCCTGGTTATGATCGAAACTCGGTCGACCGGGAACACCTGCAGTAGGGGTGACATGAGTGCAACAAGATTTCTTTACTTTTTTTTTTTTTCTTTTTTTTATGTGTCCCCCTTGTATGCGACTGGCCCTGGTGAAGATGCAAACATAGCGTTTTTTTTTTTTTTTTTGTTTTTTTGTTTTTTTTTTTTTTTACCTGGGAAATAACGTCCAACCTGGTACAGGATGGAACCTGAACTCGACTGACCTGAGGGAGAAAAGATAGACGAAAACAATGAGTGGCTCGTATGAATGCCACTGGAGACGAGTGACCGATTAAGTGCCACTAAAAAATGAAGTGGGCTGTATGTTGAGATGCATGTTTGCAGCGATTGCAAATGGGTATATGCTGAGATGCGTGTTTTTGCAGCGATTGCAAGGAGTATATACTGAGATGCGTGTTTTGCAGTGATTACAAAAATGGGTAAATGCTGAGATGCGTGTTTTTGCAGCGATTGCAAGGAGTATATACTGAGATGCGTGTTTTGCAGTGATTGCAAAAATGGGTAAATGCTGAGATGCATGTTTTGCAGCGATTGCAAGTGGGTAAACACTAAGATGCGTGTATTTGCAGCAATTGCAACGAGTTTATACTGAGATGCATGTTTTGCAGTGATTGTATACGGGTAAATGGTAAGATGCGTGTATTTGTAGCAATTGCAAGGAGTTTGTACTGAGATGCATAATTTTACAGAGATTGCAAAATGGGTATATGCCGAGATGCGTGTTTTTTGCAGCGATTGCAAGGAGTTATGATGAGATGCGTGTCTTGTAGCGATTGCAAGGAGTTTATACTGAGATGCATGTTGCAGCAATTGCAAAAATGGGTAAATGTTGAGATGCGTGATCTTGCAATGATTGCAAGGAGATTATACTGAGATGCATGTTTTTGCAGCGATAGCAAATGGGTAAATGTTGAGATGCATGTTCTTGCAGCGATCGCAAGGAGTTTATACTGAGATGCATGTTGCAGTGATTGCAAATGGGTAAATGTTGAGATGCGTGTTCTTGCAGCGATTGCAAGGAGTTTATACTGAGATGCATGTTGCAGCGATTGCAAATGGGTAAATGTTGAGATGCGTGTTCTTGCAGCGATTGCAAGGAGTTATGATGAGATGCGTAGCTTGCAGCGATTGCAAGAAAGGTCACCTACTGATAGGCAAAAAAGAAAAGGATAGCAGAAATTGTATATGTAGGAAGGAACTGCGAAGTGGCATACGTAACGAATCGTCGATTTGTTATAGGGACTGTTACGTATTGGTGTGTGGGATACTCGTGACGCGAACCGTTGTGCCGCTTGTGCGACTAGGTTCGGAGTGGACTGTGATGCATGTAGCTGCTGAGGTGATGTGAATCGGACAAAAAATAAATAATGAATCGTAGGGTATGGTAAGAACCACTACAAATTGGTGTGCAGGATAAGACCGATGCAAACCATTGTGCCGCCGAGGCGACTAGGCTTGAATCCGACTGTGATTCGTATGACATGAAAGCAATACGAAACAGTCAGTAGAAAATTACATAAACAATGAACCATTTGTGGGGTACAACAGGGACTAATAAGAATCAGTGAGCGGGATGCATCTGATGCGAACCGTTGTGCTGCCGATGCGACTAGGTTGGAATCGGATTGTAGCAGGTATGCAATATGAATCGGCTGTAAAGAGATGGCACTGATACAAATCGGTTGTAAGATGTATGAAGTGAATCCAATACAAATCGGTTGCAGCGTGTATACCACACCTTACTTCTAAAACCGAACACATTCCAACCGCCCAGCCCCCCAGGCTAATCAAAGTGCAGACAAGGCCCCATGTGGGTCTAATTACCACCTCAATCAGACACAGAACCCATGCAAATAATACATGCGGATCTCCAAATGGATGAGACGGTAACCCCATAGACAGTGAATCCTATGAGAAAATGAAGCCTGTATCGAGTGATATCAGAGAACAACCAACAATGGCTCAGAGGCTTGGATCTACGAACAAATCGTATGTTTGTGGATAGGATGACAAGCAAGGCAGAGCAAGCCTGCAAATCTAAGTTTGCAGGTATAGGAAACATATCCAATGGTAACATTGCATATGAAAAAAAAGGTTTGAACCCTACCTGCAACAGCAAGCGAGAACCGCCGACGAAGACGCCGCAACCCACTTGTAATCGAACGCACAGACTTATGAACACAAAGTAAGCTGGGAAGAGTCAGCACAGTGACATGTAGTATTGTTCACTGAAACTGACAAAGAGGAAGGGGAAGTGGTCAGCTTAAATACCCTCCGGGCTCCTCCCATAAATTCAGGCCAGCACACTGGCCTTCTAACATATTGAAAATTGCTTGGTGCAGCAAGTAGAACGTTGAACACTTGTTATTTTTCATACTGAGTATTATATTGTGAACAATATATATAATGCTATTTTAATCATTAGAAAATAGACAGCGTGTTTTGCATTAGGTTTTGCTTTGTCAGAACCAAGGACAAAATAGTCAATTTGCAGAATACATATCCACAGTTGTTATAACATTCAACATTAAAGCAGAACTTTCATTTTTTCATCTCTGCATCTATTAATCTTCTGCCCTTGTTGTTTTAACTTTGAATAATAAAACATTTTTTTTCTGCCAGTAAATACCTTATAAAGCCCACTTCCTGTTTCTTGTCTGGTAAAAAGCTTAGGCTGATGACATCTTGCACAGCTCTCTCTCCAACTCTCGTGAGAGTTTGCAAGGAAGGGAGGGGGGTGAGTCATAAGAGGGACAATGAGAGCTGCAGAGCTGGAGATGTGCCTCTGTGTGTCTGTGTAAATCCAGGAAGTGAACTGGCAGCAGCTTCAGCTGCCCACAGTTAAAATGGCTGCAGTCAGACTCAGTGGAGGGAGATTTTTTTTAGCTCCTCGGAGGTAGAGACAGATAGAAGGTGGGGAAAACATGCCAGTGCCATACTGGGGTTTAATTGAGGAATGCATGCATGTAGCCTGTATTCAAAAATCATACATTAGTTTGTCCTAAACTTCAGCTAAACAGAACAACAATCAATACAGTTATGCATTTATTAAAAATAAATACACTTATTTTAAATTCAGCTATTATAAATACCGACATTTCATCCTCTTTAACTTCAATACCGGGCACTTACACCCCCTTCCTGCCCAAGCCAATTTTCAGCTTTCAGCGCTGTCGCTGTTTAAATGACAATTACGCGGTCATGCTACAATGTACCCAAGCAGAATTTTTATCATTTTGTTCCCACAAATAGAGCTTTCTTTTGTTTTGCTTTCTGTGTTTTTTATTTTTTGCTAAACAAACAAGTTTTTCTTTTGTTTCTGTTATAAAGTTTTGTAAATAAGTAAGTTTTCTCATTCACTGATGGGCACTGATAAGGCGGCACTGACGGGCACTGATGGGCACTGATAATGCGGCACCGATGAGGTGGCACCAATAAGGTGGCACTGACTATAGGCACTGATAGGCGGCACTGATGGGCACTGGTAGGCGGCACTGATGGGTGGCATTGATATGCAGCACTGATGGGCAATGATATGCGGCACTGATGGGCAATCATGGGTGGCACTGGTGGGCACTGATGGACACTGATAGGTGACATTGATGGGCACTGAAAGGCTGCACTGATTGGTACTTATGGGTGGCACTGATAGGCGGCACTGCTGGGCACTGACGGGCACTGATATGTGGCACTGATATGCAGAACTGATAGATGGCATTGATAGGCATCACTGATGGCACTGGCACTGGCAGGCATTGGGGATGGGCCTTGATTGGCAGCTGCCTGGGCACTGATTGGCATTTCACTGGTGGTCTAGGGTGGCATACCTGGTGGTCCAGTGTGGTGCCAATCCCTGGTGGTCCTGGTGGCATTCTGGTGGTCCTGGGTGAGCATCCAAGAGGGGGCTGTGCTGATAAACAATCAGCACAGACCCCCCCATCAGAAGAGCAGCTGACCAGCTCTCCTCTACTCGCGTCTGTCAGACGCGAATGAGGAAAAGCTGATCAACGGCTCTTCCTGTTTACATCGTGATCAGCCGTGATTGGACACGGCTGATCACGTGGTAAAGAGCCTCCATCAGAGGCTCTTTACTGAGATCGATGTAGCGGTGTGTCAGACTGACACACTGCACCACCGATGGCCGCGATGCGCGCCCTCCCGGCATGCGAGAGTGGTCGTCCTGGAGGGCCATCATATGACGTCCACCCAGAACGAGAGCTGCGCCACCCAGCCGCCATTTGACGGCGGGTGGAAATCGGTTAATTTACCTTTATTGCGGCACTGATATTAGTGAGGGAGGGAGGGGGCAGTACTTGGGGCCTATCAGATGATTGCATGTTCATGTGCTGTTCTTTTCATTTAGTTTTCGTCACTGTAAAAATGCCACTGACAAAATCTTTGACGAAAAAGTTTTTGTTGACGAAATTAACACTGGTGGGAGCTGAATGTTAAAATTCAGTTCTGCCATCACAGTGATGTCATTGATCAAATATGGTCATGACCAAATATGGTCAAAAATGTCAACTAGGAGAACACAACCCTTTATTTAAATCAGCTGTCATTTGCCGGAGCTAACAGAAGCCCGAAAGCAGTCATTGGGGTAACATTGTGTCAGTGTTTTTTTTTCTTTTTCTTTCGTGGGTCAGCATACATCGTGACTGACGTAGATCTACATCACTGGACAAGGTGATTGATGACAGATGTATATTGTGGAACTTTTTTAAAAAAAATTTTAAATTAAACAACTTGCCAAAAACTGTGTTTTTTACTGTTTCCATTTTTTGTGTGAAAAGGACATTCTTATTGTTAAAAGTGGCTTGCAGATTCCGATAACCCCTGGGCATGCAGACCCATACAATCTCCAAGCCAGGGTTGTGGGGAAGAGGCCCTTGTTCTCATCAACATGGTGGACTTTCCTGGCAAGGTATCCCCATGTTGAGGGCACGTGACCTGGCATGGTTCAGGGGGTGGGGGGCACATGCTCTCTCCCCCCTTTTCCTGGCTAGCGAGGCTGCAGACTCAGATAAGGTTTTGGTATTTTTGTTAGCTCTAACGAGCAGAACTCTCTGATTCCTACTGTTTTAAAGTGTATTATAGTTGCATTGTCTACCCTCAAGTTGTAAAGTGCTGCGTATAACGTTGGGTTTATATAAATCCTGTATAATAATAATAATAATAATAATAATTTGTGAGAGACCTATTTTTTTTGTTTTTTTGTCTTGCATGGGGCCCCCCTCTCTTTTACAGATTTGGTTTGGTTGCAGAACAGCTGGTAAGCGTGCTGGGAAATTTTCTGTTGTTTGTAATGTGCAAATTAATGTGTAATGTGTAAACCCGTTCTATGTGCACTTTACTGTAAAGGCAGCTGCCATTGTGCTTTTGCTGGGTGTCCAATGTGTCCTTGTGCCTTTAAGGAGGAATGGGCTCCCTCCAGGCAAACCTGCCCTTAATCTATCCGCTGCTATATGTGCTCCAAATTGGAGACTTTCAGAACTATGAAGTTAGTACCACAGTATACAGAGGAGCCGTGACGAGGCATTGTGGCTTTCACATATATTTGCAAATGTATGCAACTAAAACCTCTGTTTCAATGCAAACTGTTAGACAGTGCCAATTTGGTTTGTTTGCTGAACAAACTGCTGGTAAGTGTGCTGGGAAATTTTGTGTTGTTTGTAACCCCCTAAAATTTATACCAGACCTGAAGGATCTGGTATGAATTATGGAGGAATCCAACACCATTTTTGTCAACCATCCCACCACTTTTGCTTACATCTACAGGGATTCCCGGGCAATGTAATTTTCTCTGCTACAGTTAACATACATGCCAACAGTCCAGATTTTTCTGGGACTTTCACCGTATTTAGAGCCTTGTCCTGTTTTATGGTGTTCTGGGAAAAAGCATGGGAAATTGGAATTTGTCCTGACTCCCGGCAAGGTCCGGGGCCGGCACTGGTGATGATCTCCGCTGCTATTTTACAGAAGACCAGCTCTCATGGAGCCTGATCACTCACTGAGGGGAAGAAACAAGAGGTGGAGCCCGGGTGGCTGCCAATAGAAATAGAGCTGCTACTTACCCCCCGCCCCGCGGCCTGCTGCCGGTCTGCGACCTGTTGTGGGAAAGGCTGCGGGGCGGGGGCGGAGCTCCGCCTCTTGTTTCTTCCCCTCGGCAAGTCGGGCTCGACCTCCAGGAGAGCTGGTCTTCTGTACTGACGGCGGAGATCAAATCATGCATTATCTGACGAGAGGCAGAGCCAAGGGACTCTGCTGGGGGCACCTGTCATATAAGGAGAGACTCTGCTTGGGGCACCTGATGTAAGGAGAGACTCCACTGGGGGTACCTGATGTAAGGAGGGCTCTACTGGGGACACCTGATATAAGGAGGGACTCTGCTGGTGTCACCTGATGTGAGGAGGGACTCTGCTGGGGGCACCTGATGTAAGGAGGGACTCCGCTGGGGGCACCTGATGTAAAGAGGGACTCTACTGGGGGCACCTGTTGTAAGGTGAGACTCCGCTGGGGGCACCTGATGTAAGGAGGGACTCAACTGGGGGCACCTGATGTAAGGAGGGCTCTGCTGAGGAAACCTGATATAAGGAGAGACTCCGCTGGGGGCACCTGATGTGTGGAGGGACTCTGCTGGGGGCACCTGATGTAAGGAGGGACTCCGCTGGGGGGCACCTGATGTGAGGAGACACTCTAATGGGGGAACCTGATGTAAGGAGAGACTCCACTGGGGGCACCTGTTGTAAGGAGGGACTCTACTTGGGGCACCTGATGTAAGGAGAGACTCCACTGGCACTGGGGGCACCTGATCTAAGGAGGGACTCCTCTGGGGGCACCTTGCAAGTAGGGACTCTACTGGGGGCACCCGATGTAAGGAGGGACTCCACTAAGGGCACTGGATGTAAGGAGAGACTCTGCGGGGGGACACTTGATGTAAGGAGGGACTCCACTGCGTGCACCTGATGTAAGGAGGGACTCTACTGGGGGCATCTGATGTAAAGAGAGACTCTGCTGGGGACACCTGATGTTAGGAGGGACTCCGCTGGGGGCACCTGATGTAAGGAGGGACTCCACTGGGGGCATATGATGTAAGGAGAGACTCTGCTGGGGACACCTGATGTTAGGAAGGACTCTGCGGGGGGCACCTAATGTAAGGAGGGACTCTGCTGGGGCACCTGATGTAAGGAGGGGCTCTACTGGGGGCACCTGATGTAAGGAGAGACTCCGCTGGGGGCACCTGATCTAAGGAGGGACTCCACTGGGGGCACCTTGTAAGTAGGGACTCTACTGGGGGTACCCGATGTAAGGAGGGACTCCCTTAAGGGCACCGGATGTAAGGAAAGACTCTGTGGGGGACACCTGATGTAAGGAGGGACTCTACTGGGGACACTTGATGTAAGGAGGGACTCCGCTCTGTGCACCTGATGTAATAGGGACTCTACTGGGGGCCCCCTATTGTAAGGAGAGACTCCGCTGGGGGCACCTGATGTAAGGAGGGACTCTACTGGGGGCATCTGATGTAAGGAGAGACACTGCTGGGGGAACCTGATGTAAGGAGAGACTCTGCTGGGGACACCTGATGTTAGGAAGGACTCTGCGGGGGGCACTAATGTAAGGAGGGACTCTGCTGGGGCACCTGATGTAAGGAGGGGCTCTACTGGGGGCACCTGATGTAAGGAGGGACTCTACTGGGGGCACCTTGCAAGTAGGGACTCTACTGGGGGCACCTGATGTAAGGAGGGACTCCACTAAGGGCACCGGATGTAAGGAGAGAGTCTGCGGGGGACACCTGATGTAAGGAGGGACTCTACTGGGGACACTTGATGTAAGGAGGGACTCCTTTGTGTGCACCTGATGTAAGTAGGGACTCTACTGGGGGCCCCCTATTGCAAGGAGGGACTCTGCTGAGGGCACCCGATGTAAGGAGGGACTCTACTGGGTGTATCTGATGTAAGGAGAGACTCTGCTGAGGGCACCTGATGTAAGGAGAGACTCTGCTGGGGACACCTGATGTTAGGAGTGACTCCGCTGGGGGCACCTGATGTAAGGAGGGACTCTGCTGGGGACACCTGATGTTAGGAAGGACTCTGCGGGAGGCACTAATGTAAGGAGGGACTCTGCTGGGGCACTTGATGTAAGGAGGGGCTCTACTGGGGGCACCTGATGTAAGGAGGGACTCTACTGGGGCACCTGATGTAAGGAGGGACTCTACTGGGGCACCTGATGTAAGGAGGGACTCCGTTGGGGGCGCCTGTTGTAAGGAGGGACTCTACTGGGGGCACCTGATGTAAGGAGAGACTCCGCTGGGGCACCTGATGTAAGGAGGGACTCTGCTGGGAATGACTGGTGTAAGGAGGGACTCTACTGTGGGCACCTGATGAAAGGAAGGATTCTACTGGGGGGACCTGAGGTAAGGAGGGACTCTGCTGGGAATGCCTGAATTAAGGACTGACTCTGCTGGGAGCACCTGATGTAAAGAGAGACTCTGCTGGGGACACCTGATGTTAGGAGGGACTCCGCTGGGGGCACCTGATGTAAGGAGGGACTCCGCTGGGGGCACCTGATGTAAGGAGGGACTCCACTGGGGGCATATGATGTAAGGAGAGACTCTGCTGGGGGCACCTGATGTAAGGAGAGACTCTGCTGGGGACACCTGATGTTAGGAAGGACTCTGCGGGGGGCACCTAATGTAAGGAGGGACTCTGCTGGGGCACCTGATGTAAGGAGGGGCTCTACTGGGGGCACCTGATGTAAGGAGAGACTTCGCTGGGGGCACCTGATCTAAGGAGGGACTCCTCTGGGGGCACCTGATGCAAGTTGGGACTCTACTGGGGGTACCCCATGTAAGGAGGGACTCCCTTAAGGGCACCGGATGTAAGGAGAGACTCTGTAGGGGACACCTGATGTAAGGAGGGACTCTACTGGGGACACTTGATGTAAGGAGGGACTCCGCTCTGTGCACCTGATGTAAGTAGGGACTCTACTGGGGGCCCCCTATTGTAAGGAGAGACTCCGCTGGGGGCACCTGATGTAAGGAGGGACTCTACTGGGGGCATCTGATGTAAGGAGAGACACTGCTGGGGGCACCTGATGTAAGGAGAGACTCTGCTGGGGACACCTGATGTTAGGAGGGACTCCCCTGGGGGCATTGATGTAAGGAGGAACTCCACTGGGGGCATCTTTTGTAAGGAGAGACTTTGCTGGGGGCACCTGATGTAAGGAGAAACTCTGCTGGGGACACCTTATGTTAGGAAGGACTCTGCGGGGGGCACTAATGTAAGGAGGGACTCTGCTGGGGCACCTGATGCAAGGAGGGGCTCTACTGGGGGCACCTGATGTAAGGAGGGACTCTACTGGAGGCACCTTGCAAGTAGGGACTCTACTGGGGGCACCTGATGTAAGGAGGGACTCCACTAAGGGCACCGGATGTAAGGAGAGAGTCTGCGGGGGACACCTGATGTAAGGAGGGACTCTACTGGGGACACTTGATGTAAGGAGGGACTCCTTTGTGTGCACCTGATGTAAGTAGGGACTCTACTGGGGGCCCCCTATTGTAAGGAGGGACTCTGCTGAGGGCACCCGATGTAAGGAGGGACTCTACTGGGTGTATCTGATGTAAGGAGAGACTCTGCTGGGGGCACCTGATGTAAGGAGGGACTCTGCTGGGGACACCTGATGTTAGGAAGGACTCTGCGGGAGGCATTAATGTAAGGAGGGACTCTGCTGGGGCACCTGATGTAAGGAGGGGCTCTACTGGGGGCACCTGGTGTAAGGAGGGACTCTACTGGGGCACCTGATGTAAGGAGGGACTCTACTGGGGCACCTGATGTAAGGAGGGACTCCGTTGGGGGCGCCTGTTGTAAGGAGGGACTCTACTGGGGGCACCTGATGTAGGGAGGGACTCCGCTGGGGCACCTGATGTAAGGAGGGACTCTGCTGGGAATGACTGGTGTAAGGAGGGACTCTACTGTGGGCACCTGATGAAAGGAAGGATTCTACTGGGGGGACCTGAGGTAAGGAGGGACTCTGCTGGGAATGCCTGATGTAAGGACGGACTCTGCTGGGAGCACCTGATGTAAAGAGAGACTCTGCTGGGGACACCTGATGTTAGGAGGGACTCCGCTGGGGGCACCTGATGTAAGGAGGGACTCCACTGGGGGCATATGATGTAAGGAGAGACTCTGCTGGGGGCACCTGATGTAAGGAGAGACTCTGCTGGGGAAACCTGATGTTAGGAAGGACTCTGCGGGGGGCACCTAATGTAAGGAGGGACTCTGCTGGGGCACCTGATGTAAGGAGGGGCTCTACTGGGGGCACCTGATGTAAGGAGAGACTCCGCTGGGGGCACCTGATCTAAGGAGGGACTCCTCTGGGGGCACCTTGCAAGTAGGAACTCTACTGGGGGTACCCCATGTAAGGAGGACTCCCTTAAGGGCACCGGATGTAAGGAGAGACTCTGTAGGGGACACCTGATGTAAGGAGGGACTCTACTGGGGACACTTGATGTAAGGAGGGACTCTGCTCTGTGCACCTGATGTAAGTAGGGACTCCACTGGGGGCCCCCTTTTGTAAGGAGAGACTCCGCTGGGGGCACCTGATGTAAGGAGGGACTCTGCTGGGGACACCTGATGTTAGGAGGGACTCCGCTGGGGGCACCTGATGTAAGGAGGGACTCCACTGGGGGCATATGATGTAAGGAGAGACTCTGCTGGGGGCACCTGATGTAAGGAGAGACTCTGCTGGGGAAACCTGATGTTAGGAAGGACTCTGCGGGGGGCACCTAATGTAAGGAGGGACTCTGCTGGGGCACCTGATGTAAGGAGGGGCTCTACTGGGGGCACCTGATGTAAGGAGAGACTCCGCTGGGGGCACCTGATCTAAGGAGGGACTCCTCTGGGGGCACCTTGCAAGTAGGAACTTTACTGGGGGTACCCCATGTAAAGAGGGACTCCCTTAAGGGCACCGGATGTAAGG
Source organism: Aquarana catesbeiana (assembly GCF_042186555.1). Classification (NCBI taxonomy): domain Eukaryota; kingdom Metazoa; phylum Chordata; class Amphibia; order Anura; family Ranidae; genus Aquarana; species Aquarana catesbeiana. The sequence goes on from NC_133324.1 coordinate 920,371,249, forward strand.
AGAGACTCTGTAGGGGACACCTGATGTAAGGAGGGACTCTACTGGGGACACTTGATGTAAGGAGGGACTCTGCTCTGTGCACCTGATGTAAGTAGGGACGCCACTGGGGGCCCCCTTTTGTAAGGAGAGACTCCGCTGGGGGCACCTGATGTAAGGAGGGACTCTACTGGGGGCATCTGATGTAAGGAGAGACTCTGCTGGGGGCACCTGATGTAAGGAGAGACTCTGCTGGGGACACCTGATGTTAGGAGGGACTCGGCTGGGGGCATTGATGTAAGGAGGGACTCCACTGGGGGCATCTGATGTAAGGAGAGACTCTGCTGGGGGCACCTGATGTAAGGAGAGACTCTGCTGGGGACACCTTATGTTAGGAAGGACTCTGCGGGGGGCACTAATGTAAGGAGGGACTCTGCTGGGGCACCTGATGTAAGGAGGGGCTCTACTAGGGGGCACCTGATGTAAGGTGAGACTCTATGGGGGCACCTTGCAAGTAGGGACTCTACTGGGGGCACCTGATGTAAGGAGGGACTCCACTAAGGGCACCAGATGTAAGGAGAGAGTCTGCGGGGGACACCTGATGTAAGGAGGGACTCTACTGGGGACACTTGATGTAAGGAGGGACTCTGCTGGGGACACCTGATGTTAGGAGGGACTCGGCTGGGGGCATTGATGTAAGGAGGGACTCCACTGGGGGTATCTGATGTAAGGAGAGACTCTGCTGGGGGCACCTGATGTAAGGAGAGTCTCTGCTGGGGACACCTGATGTTAGGAAGGACTCTGCGGGGGGCACCTAATCTAAGGAGGGACTCTGCTGGGGCACCTGATGTAAGGAGGGGCTCTACTGGGGGCACCTGATGTAAGGAGAGACTCCGCTGGGGGAACCTGATATAAGGAGGGACTCCTCTGGGGGCATCTTGCAAGTAGGGACTCTACTGGGGGTACCCCATGTAAGGAGTGACTTCCCTAAGGGCACCGGATGTAAGGAGAGACTCTGTAGGGGACACCTGATGTAAGGAGGGACTCTACTGGGGACACTTGATGTAAGGAGGGACTCCGCTCTGTGCACCTGATGTAAGTAGGGACTCTACTGGGGGCCCCCTTTTGTAAGGAGAGACTCCGCTGGGGGCACCTGATGTAAGGAGGGACTCTACTGGGGGCATCTGATGTAAGAAGAGACTCTGCTGGGGGCACCTGATGTAAGGAGAGACTCTGCTGGGGACACCTGATGTTAGGAGGGACTCCGCTGGGGGCATTGATGTAAGGAGGGACTCCACTGGGGGCATCTGATGTAAGGAGAGACTCTGCTGGGGGCACCTGATGTAAGGAGAGACTCTGCTGGGGACACCTTATGTTAGGAAGGACTCTGCAGGGTGCACTAATGTAAGGAGGGACTCTGCTGGGGCACCTGATATAAGGAGGGGCTCTACTAGGGGACACCTGATGTAAGGAGAGACTCTACTGGGGGCACCTTGCAAGTAGGGACTCTACTGGGGGCACCTGATGTAAGGAGGGACTCCACTAAGGGCACCGGATGTAAGGAGAGAGTCTGCGGGGGACACCTGATGTAAGGAGGGACTCTACTGGGGACACTTGATGTAAGGAGGGACTCCGCTGTGTGCACCTGATGTAAGTAGGGACTCTACTGGGGGCCCCCTATTGTAAGGAGGGACTCTGCTGGGGGCACCTAATGTAAGGAGGGACTCTACTGGGGCTATCTGATGTAAGGAGAGACTCTGCTGGGGGCACCTGATGTAAGGAGAGACTCTGCTGGGGACACCTGATGTTAGGAGTGACTCCGCTGGGGGCACCTGATGTAAGGAGGGACTCCACTGGGGGCATCTGATGTAAGGAGAGACTCTGCTGGGGGCACTAATGTAAGGAGGGACTCTGCTGGGGCACCTGATGTAAGAAGGGGCTATACTGGGGGCACATGATGTAAGGAGACACTCTACTGGGGCACCTGATGTAAGGAGGGACTCTACTGGGGCACCTGATGTAAGAAGGGACTCTGTCGGGGGCACCTGTTGTAAGGAGGGACTCTACTGGGGGCACCTGATGTAAGGAGGGACTCCGCTGGGGCACCTGATGTAAGGAGGGACTCTGCTGGGAAAGACTGGTGTAAGGAGGGACTCTACTGTGGGCACCTTATGAAAGGAAGGATTCTACTGGGGGGACCTGAGGTAAGGAGGGACTCTGCTGGGAATGCCTGATGTAAGGACGGACTCTGCTGGGGGCACCTGATGTAAAGAGAGACTTTGCTGGGGACACCTGATGTTAGGAGGGACTCCGCTGGGGGCACATGATGTAAGGAGGGACTCCACTGGGGGCATATGATGTAAGGAGAGACTCTGCTGGGGGCACCTGATGTAAGGAGAGACTCTGCTGGGGACACCTGATGTTAGGAAGGACTCTGCGGGGGGCACCTAATGTAAGGAGGGACTCTGCTGGGGCACCTGATGTAAGGAGGGGCTCTACTGGAGGCACCTGATGTAAGGAGAGACTCCGCTGGGGGCACCTGATCTAAGGAGGGACTCCTCTGGGGGCACCTTGCAAGTAGGGACTCTACTGGGGGTACCCGATGTAAGGAGGGACTCCCTTAAGGGCACCGGATGTAAGGAGAGACTCTGTAGGGGACACCTGATGTAAGGGACTCTACTGGGGACACTTGATGTAAGGAGGGACTCCGCTCTGTGCACCTGATGTAAGTAGGGACTCTACTGGGGGCCCCCTATTGTAAGGAGAGACTCCGCTGGGGGCACCTGATGTAAGGAGGGACTCTACTGGGGGCATCTGATGTAAGGAGAGACTCTGCTGGGGGCACCTGATGTAAGGAGAGACTCTGCTGGGGACACCTGATGTTAGGAGGGACTCCGCTGGGGGCATTGATGTAAGGAGGGACTCCACTGGGGGCATCTGATGTAAGGAGAGACTCTGCTGGGGGCACCTGATGTAAGGAGAGACTCTGCTGGGGAAACCTGATGTTAGGAAGGACTCTGCGGGGGGCACTAATGTAAGGAGGGACTCTACTGGGGGCACCTGATGTAAGGAGGGACTCTACTGGGGCACCTGATGTAAGGAGGGACTCTACTGGGGCACCTGATGTAAGGAGAGACTCTACTGGGGCACCTGATGTAAGAAGGGACTCCGTTGGGGGCACCTGTTTTAAGGAGGGACTCTACTGGGGGCACCTGATGTAAGGAGGGACTCTGCTGGGAATGACTGGTGTAAGGAGGGACTCTACTGTGGGCACCTGATGAATGGAAGGATTCTACTGGGGGGACCTGAGGTAAGGAGGGACTCTGCTGGGAATGCCTGATGTAAGGACGGACTCTGCTGGGGGCACCTGATGTAATGAGGGACTCTACTGGGGGGACCTGATGTGAGGAGGGACTCAACTAGGGCACCTGATGTAAGGAGGGACTCCACTGGGGGCACCTGATGTAAGGAGGGACACTACTGGGGGACCAGATGTTAGGAGGGACTCCGCTGGGGGCACCTAATGTAAGGAGGGACTTTGCTGGGAATAACTGGTGTAAGGAGGGACTCTACTGGGGGCACCTGATAAAAGGAAGGACTCTACTGTGGGCACCTGAGGTAAGGAGGGACTCTGTTGGGGATACTTGATGTAAGGAGCGAGTCTACTGGGGGCACCTGATGTAAGGAAGGACACTGCTGGGAATGCCTTATGTAAGGAGGGACACTACTGGGGCACCTGATGTAAGGAGGGACTCAGCTGGGGGGCACCTGATGTGAGGAGGCACTCTAATGGGGGAACCTGATGTAAGGAGAGACTCCGCTGGGGGCACCTGATTTGAGGAGGGACTCTGCTGGGGGGCACCTGATGTAAGGAAGGACTCTACTGGGGCACCTGATGTAAGGAGAGACTCAGCTGGGGGCACCTGATCTAAGGAGTGACTCCGCTGGGGGCACCTTGCAAGGAGGGACTCTACTGTGGGCACCTGATGAAAGGAAGGACTCTACTGGGGGCACATGATGTAAGGAGGGACTCTATTGGGGACACCTGATGTAAGGAGAAACTCTACTGGAGGCACCTGATGTAAGGAGGGACTCTACTGGGGGCACCTGATATAAGGAAGGACTCTGCTAGGAATGCCTGATGTAAGGAGGGACTCTACTGGGTGCATTTGATGTAAGGAGAGACTCCGGTGGGGACACCTGATGTTAGGAGGGACTCCGCTGGGGGCACCTGATGTAAGGAGGGACTCCACTGGGGGCACCTGATTTAAGGAGGGACTCCTCCGGGGAGGCACCTGATGTAAGGAAGTATTCTGCTAGGAATGCCTGATGTAAGGAGGGACTCTACTGGGGGCAACTGATGTAAGGAGGGACTCTGCTGGGAATGCCTGGTGTAAGGAGGAACTCTACTGGGAATGCCTGATGGAAGGAGTGACTCTGCTGGGGACATCTGATGCAGTGTTTTCATCGAAAACATTTTCGTCAAAGATTTCGTCAGCGGCATTTTTGCAGTGACAAATATGAAACGAAAAGTACAGCACATTTTTGTTCACTGACGAAAAATACGATGAAAATCTGATCCATTTTCGTTATCGAACGACAATGAGATGAAAATGGCAAGGAGGGATGTTTACCAACTTGCAGTTTTTTACGGAGCTCCGCCTACTTCCGCAATCCGCGCCATAAGTGCATGCTACTTTTGTGTTGAACAACATAAACCTAAAAACATGTTGTTGGCCCTTGAACAAGTAATCCACCCACACACTGCACAGTCAATCAAATCATGTGTGGATAAATGCTTTCAAGAGTGGGACATACCAAAGAGAAAAATCCTTACAGTGATAACAGACAACAGACACATGGTGGCAGCATTTAAACAAACCACAGCAGCAGCAGATGAACCACCCAGCTCTAGGAAGACTCCCCCATGACGGAAAGTGACTCTGAGTTTGAGACCAAAATTGATGATCTGCGGTGAGCCATTTTTATTATTCCTTTACATGATGACATGGTTGACAGTGACATCAGTCAATTATCACATGGATATGAGTTGATTGATATTGGGGCACTATCTGCTGTACTCTATGGGTGCACATTTGTTATTTTTCCACTTTATTTGTAGTCTTGTATACTGTAAAAGTATTCCCATAAGATGTTAAGTGTTAAAATAATAGAATGGAACAGAAACCTTTTCTATTCTTTATGCTTATTTGGCTGTGTGTTCCACTTGTTAGGTACCAACAGATCGACATGGACCGACACTATGTGTGGTGCATACCTTGCAACTTGTGGTCCACATGGTGCATAAGGAGGCAAGTGTGAAGAGAATACTGGATAAAGCAAGATCAATAGGGAACCTCTTATGCAAGTCTTCAATTGCAACACAGAAGCTATTGGAGCATTGTGGCCTTATTCTTTTAAATGACTGCCTCACACACTGGTCTAGTACATTCAACATGATCGCAAGACTCCTTAAACTGAAAGAGTCAGTCTGCCAAATCGCAAACAACATGGGATGGGACAGCTTGCTCCCTAGTGAATGGCAAAAGCTCACATCATTGCATGACCTAATGCTGCCTTTTGCAGAACATACTAAAACCCTGCAGTCCCTGTCTGTCCCTGTCCTCTTTGATTTGCTCAGCCATCTTGAGGACTTTAAACAGAACACTAGCTACCAAGACCTTGCCACAATTGCACAGCTAATGAAAGGGAGTGTGAACCAGCATTTTGCTTCATTCTTAGATCCAACTGACAAAATGTTCTCTCAACATGCAGCAGCTGCTTGTTTTGTCAACCCTATCATCTGTGAAACCCTTGTTGATGTGGCGGATGAGAATATTCAGGAACTGCTTAAAAAGGCAGAGGAGTATGCCGCAAGAAAATCCACATTACCACACACACAATATGAGGAATTGTCTGAAGAAGATGATGTGGTGGAAGAACTATCACAGGAAGTGGAAGAAGCCCCACTACAGGCATCCACATCTATGCAGTCTTTCAGTTTCTTTCTAAAGAAGACCCAAGGAGAGGATCTCCCCAAACAGCATAGAGCAGCAGATCAGAAAATATAAGGAAGAGCTTTTGCACCAAGTTGTCATTAGTGAGGACACCACAACAGATTTTTGGCTGTCAAAGAGTGACACTTTTTATCACCAGCTAAAACCTTTTGCATTAGACCTGCTGGCTATGCAAGCTTCTCATGCCTTTTCAGAGAGGGTATTCAGTGTTACAGGTGACCTCTCTAGATTCCCAGCAGAATAGAGCAAGGGTCATATTGGCACAAAGTGCTTTCCTTAAAATGAATCGAAACAAATAGAAGTGTTTTATTATTCTCATTAGGTATTTCTATTTCTAACATAAGAAGCATACATAAAACGTGGGTTGTGCTTATTGCGATAGGAAGAATCAATAGTTCAACAGGTTTAATTGTCAATTAAATTCATAGGAAAAATGCACAGGCTAAGGCACAGGCTTCAAAATGCCATTAGTATGTGGAACAATAACAACCACCACTTTTTATCAACTTGTCTTGTACTCTCTCTCTTAGCATTGACAAATTTGACAATATAGGTAAATATCACACTAATGAAAAAGAAAAATAGATCAGAAACGGATGGTCAAAAAGAGCAGCCTTTGAGCCTTACGTTACGCCGGGGTCCTGCCCCAGTAGTCTTTTAGTGTAATATTTAAAGCTATTAATGTCATTGCGAATGCTGAGAGAGAGGAGTTTATAAAAAGTGGTGACTGTTATATCCAGTAAATCCACACACTAATGGCATTATTGTAGACTGTGCACTTTTTCTTTGAATGTATCTGAGAATTAGAACTGTTGAAATAATAAACGGACAGTAAATTTATTCTTATTGTAGAAATAAGCATTACCCTCAAGTATTGGTTTATTATGCTGTGCCTGTGCCAGACTGGCAGTAACAGTGCCTGTGCAGTGTGCTGCTGTCTGTGTGTTCTGTACTTGGCCATGTACATGTACAGCTATGGCCAAAATGACACCAATATTAATTTCACAATATCTGCCAGCGCTGCTTCAGTGTTTTTAGATTTTTTTGTGTCAGATGTATCTGGTATACATGAACTGACATTTGTGTCAGATGATTGTATCTGGTAAAGCATTCCATAAGTGTCAAATGCTTTTATTGACAATTACATTACGTTTATGCAAAGAGTCAATATTTGCAGTGTTGACTTGAGTTGATGACCCTTCTTTTTCAAGACCTCTGCTGCAATTTGCCCTGGGCCTGGCATGTTGTCATTGTCAATCAACTTCTGTGCCACATCCTGATTCCTGACTGATCTGGCACCAATACTGGCACTGCCCATTCTTGCATAATCAATGCTTGCAGCTTGCCAGAACCTGTGGGGGTTTTTTTGGTTCACTCACCAGCCTCTTGAGGTCGGATTGACCATGACCACCGGTCCACCACAAGTTCTCAAAGGAATTAAGGTCTGGGTAGTTTCCTGGCCATGGACCCAAAATTTCAATTTTTTATTCCCACTTCTCCAAACCCCACTTAGTTATCACTTTTGCCTTAGGCTGGGTTCACACTGGTCCGACAAACGCTCCGACATTGGGAGCTCATGTCGCATGACGTGTGAAATTTAATGTTTCCCTATGGGAGCCGTCCTAACTGGTCCGACACAAGTCGTTCCGACTTTAGAAATGCTCCCTGTACTACTTTGGTCCGACTTTGATCCTACTTCAGCCTATTGACTATCATTGAAGTCGGATCAAAGTCGGATTGCCGTCTTGCATGATCCGACTTCGGCACGCGACTTGTGCTCAGATGTTCTTGAGGGGGAACTCCGCACCAAATTTTAAATAAAAAACCGGCATGGGTTCCCCCTCCAAGAGCATACCAGGCCCTTGGGTCTGGTATGGACCTTGAGGGGAACCCCCTACGCCGATAAAAACGGCGTGGGGGTCCCCCCCAATCCATACCAGACCCTTATCCGAGCAAGCAGCCCGGCCGGACAGGAATGGGGGTGGGGACACCCGATGACCACGCCCCCTTATGCCGTCACAGTCCCAGCATGCCCAGAGACTGTGACGGCATAAGGGGGCGGGGTCACCGCCTATATAAGTCAGAGCAGAGCGCACAGAGAGCATTCCAGCCGGGGAGAGCGTCGTGTCAACATCGGAAAAAGAGATGAAGAGAAGGAGCGGCGAGACAGCGGCGACAAGACAGTGGCAGCAGACCGGGCCCCTCGCTGGCAATAGAGCTGGAAGAAGATAGCGGCGGGGCCCGGGAGAAGAGGCGGAACACCGGGAGAAGTCGGAAGAAGATACCGGAGCTGCCCAATAAATTAATTTTGAAACCTGTGTACTGTGGTTTTTTTTATTGACACTTCCCTAGGTGAATGGGTAGGGGTACCATGTACCCCATACTCATTCACATAGGGTGGGGGGCCGGGATCTGGGGGCCCCCTTATTAAAGGGGGCTCCTGGATTCCGATAAGCCCTCCGCCCGCAGACCCCGACAACCAACGGCCAGGGTTGTCGGGAAGAGGCCCTTGTCCTCATCAACATGGGGACAAGGTGCTTTGGGGTGGGGGGCCGCAGCGCGCCCCCTCCCCCAAGGCACCAACCCCCCCCCATGTTGAGGGCATGCGGCCTGGTACGGTTCAGGAGGGGGGGGGGGGGCGCTCGCTCGTCCCCACCCCCATTCCTGTCCGGCCGGGCTGCGTGCTCGGATAAGGGTCTGGTATGGATTGGGGGGAACCCCCACGCCGTTTTTATCGGCGTAGGGGGTTCCCCTCAAGGTCCATACCAGACCCAAGGGCCTGGTATGCCCCTGGAGGGGGAACCCATGCCGGTTTTTTATTTAAAATTTGGCGCGGAGTTCCCCCTAAAGATTCATACCAAACACAGTGCCAGGCATTGGCGGGGATCCAAGTCGGATCCCCGTTCATTGAAAGTCGGACACATGCCGGCTTCATGTCGCAGGGCAAAGTCGGATCCAAAGTAGGACGGCTGTCGTGTCGCACCAGTGTGAACCCAGCCTTATGGTAAGGAGCTCCATCATTCTGGAAAAGGCATTGTTGTTCATCACCAAACTGTTCTTAGATGGTTAGAAGAAGTTGCTCTCGGAGCCTAAGGACGTTTTTGTACCATTTATTCATTGCTGTGTTCAAAATTGTGAGTGGGCTCAACACTCCCTTGGCTGAGAAGCAGCCAACCGCACACATGAATGGTCTCAGAATGCTTTACTGTTGGCATGACAGTCACGCAAATGTTCTTATTTTTTGGGGTTTTTTGGTATTTTTACTTTACCCTTTTGTCAAAACAGCAATATTCTTGATAAAACGGTTTTACTTAAATAAAGATGTTATATAACGACTAAATCTGTGTCTGTAGTGCATGTTCAAACCTAACCATTAATAACAACAACATATTTGATTTTTCACTCCAGCAGTAGTATATAATGAGTTTGGAAATTGTAGAGAAACGCCTAAATAATGCATTACAATTTAACTACACCCATTCGATTTTAGACAACTAAAATGAGCTTTAGTCGACTAAAAAGGAGTTTTAGTCGACTAAAATGTACTGGACATTTAGTCGACTAAATACGACTAAAATCAAAACACTTGCAGAAGACTAAAATAGGACTAAAACCAAAATGCCATTTTAGTCCTAACTAAATCAAAATTTGCTGGCAAAATTAACACTGGCTCCCACTGACTTCAATGGTGTTCGGATTTGGCACACAAACTTTATTCATGTTAGCCAAACCCATACTTGAAGCAAACTCAGATATGTTTGGCTCATCACTATTGGAAATATTTTTATTGCTTGAATCCGTTTTTTTTTTTTTTATTGCCTCAGATGGCTAAGAGGAGTCACATGTAGCACTGGCAGAATATTTTTCAACTCCTTCCCAGAAGAAGAATTTTCCCCACAACGCGAATGAAACAAAAAGATGATTAATCATTTGGCCTCATTAGCCAATATGATTCCCCATCACGAGAGCATGAAATACAGCAAGTCTAAAACAAAGACGAGACATCATAGAAGCCTGTTCTCGATAATTAATACTATTCAAACAAACCAGAGTTTGAAGGGAGTAAATTGAATAGAAATTCCTAACATGACTGGCTTTTTCATTTGACAATTTCAAACTATTTCATACATTTGCATATTTTATTAAATGCCACAAGCAAATGATTTTGCATTAGCTGTTCGGTTATTGCACATTACAAGGCGCGAGAGCCTCTCTTTGTGCACAAGGATAGATAAAGCTCCCCTGACATTCAGCAAGCAATAGAAACATGCGCTGAGTTTTAATTTTTCATAAACTCTGCAACATACTGAGATTAAAAGCTTTTAGCTGGCATGGTTTTTCAAAGAGTATAGCAGAAGCATTTTAAAGATTCCTTGTAAGAGCCATTACATTCTAACACAACCATACAGCAACACCTCAGACGCACTTATAAAATACACTGTATGGCCAAAGGTGACCACCGCACCTACATGAACCTAGTGCACTTCCTGTTCTAAAACAAGGCCAACATAACATTTTGGAAGTTGCCACCACAAATGAGAGATTACTGGAAGGCTTGATATAGAATAGGTGGACAAAACAGATATTTTCTAATATCTAAGTGGCTTCAGAACATCTGAGCATGTATGTATAAAATTCTCTTTCTCAACTTTTTTTTTTTTATCATGGAGCAACCCTTTAAATAATTTACAAGTTTCAGGGAACCCTTGCTAAAAATATATATCTACAGTGCATGGTGCATTAGCATGGCCAGCGGAAAAAAATGCTCCCTTGCATTAGTGGTCAATGGAGTGTCCCTATGCATTGGTGGGCAATAGAAAAGTTATCTCCAACATTGGAAGTCATAGAAACCAGTTTTTTGGAGTACAATGGTGATCAGTAGGATAGGTGTCCTCCTACATTGGCGGTCCGCTGGGGAGATGAACACTTATAATGGTGGTCAGTGGAAGTTATGCCTTGTTATACTACTCAAGGATCACCTAGAAATCTCTGGAGGAACCTCTGGGTTTCATGGAATCCCAGTCCAGAAATGTTAGTTTAGATCTATGGAGACAAAACAGATATTTTCTAATATCTAAGTGGCTTCAGAACATCTGAGCATGTATGTATAAAATAGTGGTACAAATCATGCTCCGGTACATATGTGTATATGTTTATGGCAATGGAAAGGGGAGTTGACTAGAAGTGGGAAAGTTTCCAAGGAGAGTGTGGAGCCCTGAGCTTTCCCTACTCTCCTGGAACCTTTCCCTACCACTAATACTGTCCCTGACAGACTGTTGACCTGTCCCTACACTACCCTCACTCTCAATGCATGGCAAACCCAGGAAACAGACTCTTAAATTGACTCTGCCTGACCCAAGATGGCTACCAGGGTCACATGAGCTGTCAGCATCCAACCGGATCGCTGCCCCAGGAAACCATAGATGACCCACTGCACTGTCGCTGTGGTTAAGCGCCACTTGCAGTGGAGAAAGAATGCACCTGCCTACAAGGTGATCATACTGTTTGGACAGGTTAGGTCTAAGGAGGTATATCAATGTATAAAGCAGCATTTGAAACATAACATGGGTTCATTTTAATGAAAATATTTTTTACTGTAGCACTAACTCTCGGTGGAGCTGTTGGTTTAGGCGGGCTGTTACCTTCACTCTCGATACCTCTGTTTCACCGACACCGGGTCTAGGGTTCCGTTGAGTTTACCTCTGGACGATATAAGCACCAACACTTGAGTACTTTTTCAATGCTTTATTGAACCAAGTAACAAAGGAAGTAGCAGGAAAGAGGCAGGAGGAAAACTGCAGGGAAGCCTCAAATACCTTCCTTTAGGATTTCTTAGAACATCCTTTAAAGTTGAATACTGTAATTGAATGTAATCCCCTTTTGTGGGACACGATCTCAGGACCATTCCTCGGCTGCTGTGGTAGGCCCCAGACAGGCTTCTGGGCCCACCCACGCGCCGCAGCGACGCAGGCCTCCGGAACGGAAGACCACAAGGTGGTACTCTAACACATACCTGTCGGGCAGGTGGCTGAAAACGAACCCCTAAACATGGCGTCTGTCCCATAAATACCCTCTCCCAGAATGCAACTCGGAGGACCACCTCCACCGAGTTGTCTCCGGGACAGAGGAGCACTCATCCGCTTTAACACGTTGCCTTTCCAACACCCGCCGATGGTGACAACAACGCCCACCGGCACAATGTGGAACCACACGCAACGTCAGCCAAGCTGGAACAGAGGCAAATCTAACTTCCTATAATGAGCAATTCACTAAATTTACCTATCAGATGGTAGATCATAAATCTACCAGCGCTACATTACTAATGTACGATGATTTAAAATTATATTCAGTAAGCACATAAAAGCACATCTTTTGCCTTTATTAATGGAGGCTAAGGTTACTGATCTGTCATGCTTCACAGTCATTGTACTCTACAGCTTGTCTTTTTGAAGCAAAGCTTATCTGTTCTTTCAGGCTAAAAACACTGCACTCACCAAGTAGTTTATAATGGTATTTCAGCATATATTCATTTAGAGCTGATTGAGCCAAGATCTGTAATCATAAAGCTGAACTCCAGACAGACAATCTTTCATTTAAATATATTCTATAATAGCCACACAAGATATACATCCACTTTGTGGGGATCAAATGTCTTTGGAACCTCAATTTTTATATTATAAAACTAGCAGTGACATCATCACAATGCTGTAGACAGCCTGTGCAGAGAGCAGAGCTGTGGGAGGGGACCATCAGGCTCCACCCACTCCAGGCTTCCTGCAGAAAACTACAGGAGGGGGCGGAGACAAGACCAGTCATCCTACAGAAGGAGAGAGAGGAGCAGTGGGCGGTCTATATTACAGAGACCTCCTGCACAGAGGCAAAGTTTCATGTATTCAAGTTTTGCTAAACCTGGAACCAGTTTGAAACATTCAGTTGGGCTAGTAATACTTAAGATGTATCACCACTTATCTAAGAGGCTTCTACAGTTCATCTGCTTGTTGGGAACACAGCCTTAATGTTCTTATGTGCAATTCAGTCACCTTAACCACTTGACCACTGGGCACTTAAACCCCCTTCCTTACCAGACCAATTTTCAGCTTTCGGTGCTCTCACACTTTGAATGACAATTACTCAGTCATGCAACACTGTACCCATATGAAATGTTTGTCTTTTTTTCACACAAATAGAGCTTTCTTTTTGTGGTATTTAATCACCGCTGGGTTTTTTATTTTTTGCGCTATAAATCAAAAAAGACTGATAATTCAGTAAAAAAAAACCCAAAAAACTTTGTTTCTGTTAAAATTTATTGCAGATGTAGCACTGACCCCAAAAGGAGCTGCTGAATTTTGATTGGGCCTGTCCTCTGCTTTCACACCCCTTATAACTTGGCTCAGTCCCCTTAACACAACTGTGGTGCAATGTCAGTGTGAAGCTAATAGTAAAGGATAACCCCACAATGTGCAATATAACAATAGTATACCTTTGTTATTACCTGGGTATCCGATGTTCCACCTGCTAGAAAAGGAAGAACACTCCACACCAATTGTACTTAACCAGGAACGTATTTTTACTGGAATTGGTATAAAATAGTAATTACAGTGTTTGCACTGTCACACAAACGTAATGTAACAGTCCAATGGGCATTCATGACAATCTGTACACATAAGGTTGTCTTAACTGAGCCCTGGAAGTGCGTCTCCAAGTGGGACTAATGCTCAGAGCACAAACGCCTTAACTCTGGGCACCTTCCCACTTGCAGCACGCTCTGGTAACCACAAGAAGTCAATGTTATTCAATAAAGCACAACACAATTTCTAGGGCACTCCCCCTACTTTATAACGCAGTCCCTCTTATCATTAATAGGATGCAAGGCCTTGCAATTAGAGATGCAGTCTTTTCGGTCTTCTGTCTTCTGCTAGCTATTTGTGTGGTACCAAATGTAATGCGACAGTTGAACAAACAAAGGTCAAAGGAAAACGAATGCTAGAACTATTCTTGTAGTGCAGTACACCTGCAACTGCTTCCGGTGCAATTTGGCTTTTAGTAACACAGTGTCAGTAGTACAGTGAAGGATAGGCTTGAGGCCTGTTCAAACTCAGTCCTTTTTGCTTAAGATCTTCTCTGTGGGACTACAGGTCCCAGCAACGCTGTGTTTACAGTCTCATAGGGCGTACACACGGTCGGACTTTGTTCGGACATTCCGACAAAAAAATCCATGGATTTTTCCAACGGATGTTGGCTCAAACTTGTCTTGCATACACACGGTCACACAAAGTTGTCGGAAAATCCGATCGTTATGAACGCGGTGACGTAAAACACGTACGTCGGGACTATAAACGGGGCAGTGGCCAATAGCTTTCATCTCTTTATTTATTCTGAGCATGCGTGGCACTTTGTCCGTCGGATTTGTGTACACACGATTGGAATTTCCGACAACGGATTTTGTTGTCGGAAAATTTTATCTCCTGCTCTCCAACTTTGTGTGTCGGAAAATCCGATGGAAAATGTCCGATGGAGCCCACACACGGTCGGAATTTCCGACAACACGCTCAATCGGACATTTTCCATCGGAAAATCCGACCGTGTGTATGGGGCATCAGTGTGAAAAGGTCCGGTACAAACATTCTGGGCATCAGCCCTCTCGCCAATCTTGGTCCAGACAGATGGATGCCTCCGCTCCACAGTATCTCAGTTCGTTTGCTGTGGCGCCACGCCGTCACACTGTTCCGTCTCACAAACGACCGGGAGTCTTCGGTTACCTCCTTCAAGGGTCTCTGGAATGATCACACTGCTGCTCCAGCACGCTGTGATGTAAGGCAGGATCAAAGGCTGCTGTTCCACTCCGCATGAGGTAGGCCGCAACTCTGTGGGACACACACACCCACAGAGCCCTGCTAGCAAGCCACGCGTCCCAGGAATAAGAGAAATAAGATGGCCGCGCGGGGCCTTTTATAACCTACCCAGCATGCAGTTCAGTGCTGAGTGTCCATGGGAGGTCACTTGGCATTGTGGGTAGGTAAATTCTTTGTAAAATGTAAACAAATAATCACTTCCTGTAACATCTCCATGTTCTTGAAAAGGTAAATAAAAAAAGTCCATTTCACGTTTTGGCCACTAGATGATGCCAAATACCAAGGTATGTACTGTCCATACTTTTAACATCACATTAGAAAGACAGGCAAAAATTTGTCAGCGCTACACAGAGTATTGGCAAGTATTGGCAGAGCATTGACAGAGTATTTGTGAGTATTGGCAGAGTATTGGCGAGTATTGGCAGAGTATTGCATATTATTGCAGAGTACTGCAGAGTATTGCACATTATTGCTGAGTATTGCACATTATAGCAGAGTATTGCACAGTATGGGCACAGAGCAGCACTGTGGGCACTACAGATCCAGCCCAGATCCAGCCCAGCTGCTAAAAACAACTTCTTCCCCTCTTCCCTCGCACTATAGAGATCAGAACAGAGAGGAGAGGGAGGAACCGGCAACATGTTATGACGCCGGTTTGTTTACAAGTGATCGCTCCGTCATTTGACAGAGCTATCACGTGGTAAACGGCCACTACAAGCGGCCATTTACCACGATCCGTGATGCACCAGGTCTTCCGGACCCGGCGGTCACGGATGTTTGCAGGAGCGCGCCCCAGGGGGCGTGCAAGAGCAACATTCTGGGAGGACGTCCATGGACGCCCACCCAGAATAAGCCGACCGCGCTGTAGCCGTCTTTCGGCTATGGCCCGGTCGACAAGTGGTTAAAGTGATATTAAAATTTAGGGGTTTTTTTTGTTTTTGTTTTTTGTTTAACAATAACAAAGATGTTATACTTACCTGCTCTGTGCAGTGGTTTTGCACAGAGCTGCCCAGATCCTCCTCTTCTCGGGTCGGTCATCGGTGCTCCTGGCCCCTCCCTCCTGCCAAGTGCCCCCACAGTAAGCATCTTGCTATGGGGCACTCGAGCCGAGTCGCTGCTTCATTCAAACATGGAGCCATGGCTCAGCCCCATCCCTCCTCTCTCTCCTCATTGGCTCACTGACTTTGACAGCAGCGGGAGCTAATGGCGCTTTGCTGCTGTCTCAGCCGGGGAGGAGGGAGAGTCCCAGGCAGCTGAGGCTTTCTTGCAACATCGCTGGATCGAGAGGGGGCTCAGGAAAGTATTAGACCCCTTTCACACTGGGGCCGCCCGTGCGTTTGCGGTAAAGCGCCGCTCATTTTAGCTGCGCTTTACCGCTGTTTAAGCTGCAATTTTCAGCCACTAGAGGGGCGCTTTTAACTCCAAAAAAGGGGTTAAAAATTCCTGTGTTGTGGCACTTGCCTGAAAAGCGCTTCTGAAGCGCTGCCCATTCATTGCAATGGGCTGGGGCGTTTTGGGAGTGCTGCATACAGCGCTCCCAACCCGCCCCAAAGATGCTGCTTGCAGGACTTTTTCTAATGTCCCACAAGTGCAACACCTGGGTGTGAAAGCACCCATTGCAGAGAGGCAGTTTTCAGGCGCTTTATAGGTGCTGTTTCTAGCGTTAAAACGCCTGAAAACTGCCTCAGTGTGAAACGGGTCTTAGGGGGGCTGCTGCCCACAGAGTTTTTTTTGTATCTTAATGCACAAAATGCATTAAGATAAAAAAAACTTCTGCCTTCAGAACCACTTTAATCCAATCATCACGATGCCCTGAAATGCGTCAGAGCAGATGTTGATTGCCCAAGAACATGATTGGAGGTGTTCCAATTAAAATAACTCAATACAGTGCCGTTAAGCCTGGTACAAGTGTTAAAGTAAACATTCACTTAAAAGTACCACTGATCTGACTACCCCCCCCCCCCCGACCTGTACGTGATCTTCTTCTTCGGCTCTGGGGTGTGCGCGCGTGCCACTGTAATTGGACACAGCGGAAGCCAATCAGCGGGTCCGGCAGATGCGTTGCCCTCTGGGAACCTGGTGATCGTTCGTAGAGAGGCAGAACGGCACTCTGCCTATGTAAACAAGGCAGACCGCCATTCTGCCAGAGAGGAAAATTGAGATCTTGTGTTTCTGCTAAGCAGAAACACGGATCTCTGTTTTCTTTTAGTCAAAGCACATCCCCCACACAGTTAGAAACCACTCACAGGGAACACATGTAGCCGTTTTATTGCCCCCGATGTTAACCCCTTCCCTGCCAGAGTCATTTATACAGTGACAGTGCTTTTTTTTTAGCACTGATCACTGTATTGGTGTCACTGGTCCCCAAAAAGTGTCACTTAGTGTCCGATTTGTCCACCGCAATGTTGCTGTCCCACTAAAAATCGCTGATCGCCACTATTACTAGTAAAAAATAGATAAAAAGTCCCTAAATCTATCCCATACTTTGTAGACGCTATAACTTTTGCGCAAACCAATTAATATACGCTTGTTGGGATTTTTTTTACCAAAATTGTTTTTAGCAGAATACATATTGGCCTACATTGATGAAGAAATTAGATTTTTTACATTTTTTTATTGGATATGTTTTATAGCAAAGTAAAAAATATTGTTTTTTTTTTAAATTGTCTGTCTTTTTTTGTTTATAGTGCGAAAAATAAAAATTGAAGAGGTGATCAAATACCACCAAAAGAAAGCTCTACTTATGGGGGAAAAAGGACATACATATTATTTGAGTACAGTGTCGCACGACCGCGCAATGGTCAGTTAACCTCCCTGGCGGTATGATTATGTCTGATTTTTGATGCTCAAAGCGGTACATTGTTTTGCATTGAAATTTTGCATTTCATATTGTAGGCCTGTAATTCTTAGGAATAATTCACTTAAATATGTCCAAACAAGAGTCTAGTAGACATCGGGGGATTATAAAGTTTGAAACACAAAATCATAATATATAATATAATAAATAATTATAACAAATAATAATATAATAATAATACAATGTATTCAATAATGTAATCACATCAAAAACACTGAAATTTGCTCAGTTGCAGAATTGTCACTGTTGTTACTTTCAGTGTTTGATGACAAATTTCCCCACGAATCACAATCGCTCAATTCTGCAAGTGATTTTAATTTACTATCGCTGTTTTCTAGCTGGTCTAAAACATGTACATTTTGACGTAAAGGGTCACTTTTTGGTTGCCATTAGGGATGGGCCGGACGGACCCCTGTTTGGTTCGCACCAGAACTTGCGAACACCGCAAAAGTTTGGACCAAAATGATGAACCTCATTAAAATCAATGGGACCCGAACATCAAAATTGCCCATTTTGAAGGCTTATATGCAAGTAATTGGGCATACAATGGTTATAGGGGTCCGGGTCCTGCCCTGGGGGACATGGATCAATAAAAAAAGTTTGTGAAAAACTTCATTTTTAAATGAGCAGTAATTTTTTGATTTGATTTTTAAAGTGAAAGCAGAAAAACGAAAAATTCCTTCCAATATAGTGCCTGGGGGGTCCCCTTAGTCTACCTGTAAAGTGGCAGAGCTGTACCATGTCTAGAATCTGCTGCAGCAATAATTGCATTTATAAAGCCCAAAAAAATGACATTTTCCCTGCAAGCTGCCTTTATTTTAGCAACAGCTGGGGAGCCAGTGTATGATGAGGCCACGATGTAGTGCACTGGCAACAAGATTAGAGATTTTTTTGGATACATTCTGGTATTACTTTGACTTTGTATTGAAGTAACAGGTGCGTAAAAATTGGTCTTTGGGTGTCGGTGGCGCCTTCCCACCGTAACCCTATAGAGGTACTCTTGATGAAAGCAAGAATTGGCCTTGCTGTAAAAATTGCAATGATATGCACCTGTCAAACATGTGTTGAAAAATTGGTCTTGGTGGCAGGAGGCGGAGCCTAGCAGAGCAGACATGCATTGTTAGAGCTCCACACCGCTGAGGAGAGAAGAGAAGGACAAAGCGGAGCCTGCAGGCTCAAAAGGTATCCATTTGAACCTTTTTGCCCCAGGGAACAAACTGTGAAAGTTTGGGCAGGAAATATGGTACTGGGAGGAAACCGTGGCAGAAATAAAAATCACCTCACAAAGAGCTCACAGGCACTCACTGCAGCTGAAGCAGCTCCAGTCACCTCACAAGATACAGCATCAGGGCGCTCTCACAGACAGAAAATGTCACAGCAAGACTCTCCATTTGAGTCAGATACAGAACAAATCCTCTCACAAACTTCTCCACAAGCCTCCTCAGTATCCCCAGTAATATTATTACAATTTGAAAAGATGCTTCATAAGGCTTTAAAACAAACCTCAGACCAAATAACAAAAAGCCTAACCAAAGAAATAAGAGAGCTGGGAAACCGCACCGCAGCCTTAGAAATAAAAATGGATGAAATTAAAATTACAACCCAAGAAAATATAACAGAATTGGAACAATTAAAAAAAGAGAATGTAATACTTCAAACTAAGCTTGAAGATTACAAAAATAGAGCCAGATGTTCAAACTTGCGCATAAGGGGAATACCTGAAACTGTGACAGACCTGCAATCTACTATTACTGCTCTATTACAAGAACTAAAGCCAGATATCCCTATTGAACGTTTAGAACTGGACAGAGTACACAGAGCCCTCACAGCCAAAAAGAAAGATGGACCCCCACGTGATATAATCACAAAATTTCATTATTACAGAACGAAAGAACAAATACTAATTGCTGCAAGAGAAAAAAAGGAACTTAATTTTCAAGAACACAATTATCAAATTTTTGCTGACCTATCCCAACTTACTATTACTAAAAGACGATCCATGAAACCCCAACTAATGGAACTGCAACGCCACAACATTATGTATCAATGGGGCTTCCCGTTTTCAGTCAGATTTAACCACCAAGGTACAATTTACAGAAGCAGATCAGCAGATGAACTACAACAAACCCTTTTAAAATTAAATCTGACAGAACCCACAAGCAGAAGAATGGCATCATCTTCACCTTCAGGCAGCACCCAGAAAATTCCAGAACAAAATGGGAATCATCATTCTCACAAAAGAGGCCGTTATGCCACATCATCCATGGACCAAGAAGATTCAATGGACTACCATCCTAATTCCTGATATCTCTTCATTTATTATACTAAGAGATGGTTCTCTATAAAAAACCTATATTTATAACTGAATGTAACTGCATTCTGATAGTCACACACTGTGTGGGATCATGTTACATTCCAGTTATATTTCTTATTACTTCTGATTCATATAGCCTTAGAATATATAAGTGAAATAAGGAAATTCTTGTTCAGTTATATATTATCAGGTAATAACAATAGATTTATTACTTTTTAGGACAAATATGTTCAATAATCCAGAAGTAATGGAAGCTTTTTCTTTCTTTTCTTAAAACAAATATATTATTACCTAACTAGTTCCTAGAATTATGTTTTTGTTTATTCTAATCTGAAGCAATACAACCTCAATTTTATGAGTTAACATATCTAAACAGTTACATATGAATAAAATATGTAATTGTTTACTCTAAAAGGGTTAAAATCCCAAAATAATTCAAACTATCTTCATCAATACCAAAGTTATTAACAGTACCTTTCTAACTGAATTATTTAGCCTAGGGCAAGACTAACCATATACAACCACCCTGGAATAAATAATTTCAACAAAAACTATATTCTGCACTCCAATTAATGAAACATCATTTTGATGTCTTTTGACATAGCACTTCTCTCCTGTAAGCGGAAGATCCGTGTACCCCCATTAGCCCTCCTCATTCTCCCAACCATTTTATGTGGGAGTGTGACGAAGGCACTTATTCCCCTGAGAGAGATATTTATTCTCTTTCACGGGTAAATTGTGATTATTTGCAAAAAATAATTTATACAATGTATCATCTAATCTCATATGTTTTTTGTTTACTCTTTACTCCAGAATTCACTGGTTTCTTTTCTATCTATTCATCTCTTCAGTCCACACAGGTTGATCTGCGCAGTCAGCTCTGCATAACAAAAAGTAAGTCAAAACTATTTGATCTATTGCCATGGCACCACTGAATATACTTTCCCTGAATGTTCAGGGAATAAATGTCCCTCAAAAAAGGACCAAAGCCTTCCGTACTTTCCATAACAAGAAGGCTCACATAGTATGCCTCCAAGAAACACACTTCACCAAAGATTCTACTCCAAAATATATTTCTCCTTTTTATCAACAAATTTACACGGCTTCTGCCTGTACCAAGCAAAGGGGAACTCTAATTGCATTTCACCGATCCACACCATTCACCTTATCATCAGAAATTAAAGACCCAGAAGGTAGATACCTGATACTCATGGGTTATATAATGGATACAGCAATCACGGTGATTTCCTACTACGCTCCTAACAAACAACCTACATCATTCCTCTCACATATATTACAAGTGATTAATACACACAAAATAGGAACAGTGATAATGTGTGGGGATTCAAACCAGGTCCTCCTCCCATTTCTAGATAAATCACCTTTTACACCATCCAAAATAACCTCTAGATTACCTTTTTCTCAACTTCTTTCCAAATACAATCTGGTAGATTCATGGAGAGAAAGTAACCCAATGAAAAAGAAATTCACTTATTTCTCGCACCCTCATCAAACCTTCACCAGAATAGATCATATTTTTCTAACAATAGGAATGATACCAGAAATTATTGCATCAGATATAATTCCGATTCCGTGGTCTGACCATAATGCAGTATACACTACTATAGCCTCAGCCATACCAAAAGCGCATGACCCAACGTGGTACTTACCGGACATAATGCTCAAACACCCACTACATCAGATGGCCATTGAACAAGCTTTAAAGGAATACATATCAATTAATAACACAACAGACATCTCCCCAATAACACTGTGGGAAGCTCATAAGCCTGTCTTGCGTGGTACAATACAAAGACAAATGGCACTATTTAAACGGGAACGCAAAAATCTAGCAAAAAAACTAGAACTCAATTTTAATGCAGCCTACATATCATTTCAAGATAATCCATCTCAGAGTACAAAATCTCATCTGGAAAAATCTAGATTGGAATACGATCTATTTCTCACTGAGTCAGTTGATAAATCCCTCAAACGCTCCAAACACAATTTCTACATGAATACAAACAAACCAGGTACATATTTGGCTCGGGCATTAAATTCAACTAACAAATCTTTCAAACCAATACGTTTGAAATTATCAAAAAATGTTTACACTTGTAATCCAGTTAAAATAGTCCATAAATTTCACTCACATCTTGCAACTTTATACAAGACAAACAATGAATTTAATCCTACAGAAGCTGAATCCTTCTTCTCAAAAATAACCTTACCTGAGTTATCTCAGGATCAAAAAAGCAGTTTGGATGAGCCTATAACTATAGATGAAGTTGCTAACGCCATAAAAGACCTAAAACTTAACAAAAGACCAGGCCCAGACGGCTACTCGGCTTTATACTATAAAACATTCTCAGAAATACTCTCTCCCATTCTCACTGAAACTTTTAACAAACTTCTAGATGGACATTCTTTTCGGTAAGAAACACTAATGGCAATTGTTTGTATGATCCCAAAACCCCTTTCTGATGATACTTCCTGTGTGAATTATCGGCCTATCTCTCTGTTAAACCTCGATATTAAATTATTAGCAAAAATAATAGCAAAACGCCTCAATAGCATTATAGGAAAATTAATACATAGAGATCAAGTAGGCTTCATGCCAAATAGACAGGCAGGCGATAATATACGCAGGGCAGTGTTATTGGCACATATTGCTAAAAAACGGAAAATCCCTTTATGTTTTCTATCTCTCGATATTAAGAGGGCATTTGACACAGTATCCTGGCAATATATGCAATATTCATTACAAAAATGGGGTTTTGGACCCCACTTTTTAACATGGATCAAAGCATTATATAATAAACCCAAAGCCTATATAAAATATGCTGGATACAAATCTGAAGCCTTTAATATCGAAAGAGGTACCCGACAGGGTTGCCCATTATCTCCCTTATTATTTGCCCTTATACTCGAACCCATGGCCCAATACATCAGAACAAACCAAACTATAACTGGCATTGAAGTAGGAGGTATTACACACAAATTATGTATATTTGCAGACGATATATTACTTTTTCTATCATCACCACAGGTCTCTGGTCCTAACTTAATACCAGCTCTTGATGGATTTGCAGCCCTATCCGGCCTTATGATTAATCCTAAGAAATGCCTAGTGCTTAATATTTCACTCACAAACATGGAATTGATCCCGGCTAGGGCTGCACTCCCATTCACATGGGCAGAAAAATCAATCCCATATCTTGGAATTCATTTAACAGCATCTCATTCTGACTTATTCTCAACCAATTATCCTCCTGTATTAAGACAGATCACAAATCTAATAAAACAATGGTCGCAACTTCCTTTATCCTGGATAGGGAAGATTAATGCAATCAAAATTACTATTCTACCCAAATTGCTTTATCTATTCAGAGTCCTCCCTATTCCAATTCCTTCCTATTTTTTGAGAATAGTACAAAAAAGAGCAACTTCGTTTATATGGGGCTCTTCTAAACCACGTATACCTATACACACACTACATCTTCCCAAAAATAAAGGAGGCCTGGGATACCCTAATTTTACTAACTACTACAGAGCAGCACATTTGGCCAGTCTGTCCAAATACCATGCAAAACAGGAAATCCCATTATGGGTATTTATAGAGGCTTCAGAAAATGACCCTCTATTAATATCAAATTTATTATGGCTTGATCCTAAAGACCGCTTTAAAATTCATAATCCCATAACTAAACACTTCTTATCTCTCTGGGATAAACTAAAAACCAAATATCAGTTACAATCTCCACACAATCCTCTCCTTTCTTTTATCAGAAATCCGGCCTTTTATCCGGCATGGATCTACCCAAATTCTTTTAAAGCTTGGACAACATCAGGCATTCAGACACTAAATGACTTCATAGCATCTAAATCATTCCTTTCATTCCCATCGCTTAGAGAAAAATATGATCTACCAAACTCTGAGATATTTAGATATCTCCAAATCAAAAATTTCTATACACCATTCCTAAAGGGGGATACACCATTATCCCAATTATCCATTTTTGAATCAATCTGTACAAAAGATCCATTTGCTAAAGGTACAATTTCATCACTTTATAATCAATTATATGGAGTAGCAAATCTTAATAGACCCTCTTACGTTCAGAGGTGGGAGGAGGACCTGGGACGAACTTTAGAAGACACGGACTGGTCTAATATATGGCTCACATCTAAGTCATCTTCACCCAACATCTTAGCACTGGAGACAAATTATAAAGTCCTAACTCGCTGGTACCTTGTACCCGCTAGAGTGGCAAAATATTCACCTAATACCTCAACTCTTTGTTTTCGAGGATGCCCAGAAATAGGCACATATTTACACATATGGTGGACGTGCCCAGTAATCCAAACCTTCTGGAAGGAAGTCTTCGTGATTGCATCTAAAATATTTAAAAAAATAATACAACCAGATCCATATTTAACTTTACTTAATCTAAAGCCGGAATGGTTAACACTCTCTCAATTCAAACTTATGATCCAACTAATAACGGCTGCAAAACAAACAGTGGCCAAGGCATGGAAATCTCCTACATTGGTACTAGCAGAAACAATTCACAGAATGAATAATACAATGTCCCATGCTAAGATGGTAGCCATCGATCAAAATCAAATTCCAAAATTTGAAAAACTTTGGCATCCTTGGATAAAACAACAGTTCCTGTCAAATTTCAATGACTCTGTCCTGTTGCCATGGTAACAGATTAAATGACTTACAGAGACACCCATTCTAAGGCTTCAAAGAGAACTAAAAAGAATAATAAACTGACGAGCGGGACAACCTTGTGGACCATACCTCTACCTTTCTACCTTTCAACCCTTTTTCTTCTTTCTCTTTCCTTTTCTCCACCTCACGATTAAAGCTCATTATCAGAATTTATTTGACCTATATACACTCTACTATACAATATGTATAGTAGGTATAAATCATTTAAATACCTACAAAAGTAACTAAGGAAATTATATATATCTTTAATTTAGGTTTACGTGAACCCAATGTTTAATATTTGAAATTTCATGATATTTACCTATATAAACCCTACTGTAAAACAATGAGCTTACTTTATAGATCCTTGTAAACTTACTTTATGTATCTTTATGTATCTTTATAACATTGTATACTCAATAAACTTCTTTTGACAAGGAAAAATTGGTCTTTGCCCATGAAACCTATACCAAAAACATTCTTGCAGATGAAATGATTGAACACCCTCAAAGCTAGGTAGCCTCGAAGTCCTGCAGAGATTCCACATCCCAAAAAGACTTAATCAGTGACATCGGCATCAGGGGCTTCATAGCTGGTATTCCAGGACTGATTCATTTTTATAAACGTCAAACGGTCCAAGTTTGAGTCTGTGGACAGACACATTCTATGATCAGTAATGAAACCTCCTGCAGCACTGAATGCCCGTTCTGAAAGCACGCTGGATGCAGGGCAGCCCAGCAACTCAATAGCATACTGGGCAAATTCTGGCCAGTGGTCTATTCTCATGACCCAGTAAATCAGTGAATCATCAGCTGGAAAGCTCTCCATCTCTGTTTTGGCCCCGAGGTAATCGTCCACCATGTGATGCAGACGCTGGCGATGGGATGTGGAAGCTGTCAGCCCTGGGTGGCGAGGACTAAAAAAATTCCGAAATGCCTCAGAAGGCGGATGCCTTCTCCAACGCTCCTCTCTTGCCCAACAGAAGACTCAAAACTACATTTTCCATGACACTGTAACCTACTGGAGTCAGGAAAAATGTTCAATAAAATCTTCTTTAACGTGTCCTCAGGAGATTTTATCTTCTGCACTCTCTGTGGGGATGGGATGAGTTCTGAGACCTTCCCCTTATAACGGTGGTCAAGGAGGGTTGGCAACTAGTAATCACCCTTCTCCTTTATGCCACGTATTCTTGGGTCCTTTCGCAGGCTTTGAAGCATGAGGTTGCCCATGCGCCTCAAATTTGCAGAGGCTTGAGAAGCAGACTCCTCGGGGTCACTCAGGATGACAGCATCTTGAACTTCCTCCTCCCAGCCATGTACTACTCCCAAGGGTCCTAGTGTTTGAAAGCCCTCGCTTACAGATTGACGCATGTCTTCCTTTTATTCGAAGCCTATGAAAGTGCCAGAATCCTCCTCCTCATCCTCCTCTCCTCCTGTGTGTTTTGTGACATAGGAATGATGGTGTCTGGATAAAGTGGGCCTTGAGAAGAAAGGAAGTCCCCCTCTTTCTCCTGATGCTCTGCCTCCAGTGCCCTGTCCATAATGCCACGCAGAGTCTGCTCCAGCAGGAACACAACAGGGATTGTGTCACTGATACGTGCACTGTCACGGCTCACCAACCTTGTGGCCTCCTCAAATGGTGACAATACAGTGCATGCATCCTTAATGATCAGCCATTGGGGTGGGGAAAAAAAGCCGAGGTGGCCTGAGCCTGTCATCGTGTCGTACTGGCATAGGTATTTATTTACGACCCTCTGCTGAATGTATAGCCGCTGCAGCATTCCCAAAGTTGAGTTCCACCTGGTGGGCATGTCACAAATCAGGCGGTTTATGGGCAGGTGGAATTCCCACTGAAATTCAGCCAACCAAGCACTGGCTGTAGCCACCTGAAATCGCTACAGACTCTTCTGGCCTGCTTTAGTACATCTTGCAACCCTGGGTACGTACTTAGGAAATGCTGCACCACCAAATTGAGGACATGTGCCAAGCATGGCACATTTGTCAACTTTCCATGTGTAAGGGCGGACAGGAGGTTTGAGCCATTATCGGACACCACCATTCCTGACTCCAGCTGCCGTGGTGTGAACTGAGCGCTGCAAGAATCTCTGCTCCAGTGTGGTTCCTGTCCCCTAAACACACCAGCTGCAGCACTGCATGGCACCTTTTAGGCTGACTCTGGGAATAGCCCTTTGAATGCTTAGGGGGTACCTGATGTTTGTAGAATTCTGCAGAGGAGGGCATGGAGGTGGTGGAGGAGGAGGAGAAGGGGGGGTAGAGCTCACAGGTCTGGCATCATCACCACCAGCTGTATGGAAACGTGGGGGCACAACAAGCTGCAGCACTGTCCCGCATCCTTTCGAGTTGCAAGCGGTGTTACCCAGTGTGCTGTGAACAAAATATATCGTCCCTGCCCATGCCTGCTGGACGATGTGTCAGCAGTAAGGTGGATTTTACGGCTGATTGCCTTGCCCAATAATGCCAGAACATTCCCTTCCACATGATGGTAGAGAGATGGAACGGCCTTACGTGAAAAATAGTAGCGACTGTGAACCTGCCATTGTGGTACAGCACATTGTGCAAATTTACAGAAGGGGGCAGAATCCACCAGGCTGAAAGGCAGAAGTTGGAGAGCCAACAGCTTTGACAAGCTTGCATTCAGACGCTGAGCAAGTGGGTGGCAGGGACTGCATTTTTTCTTCCGCTGCAACAGATGGAGAAGAGAAATTTGCTGGCTACAGTCTACAGCTGGTGGTGCGCTGCTGGCAGATGTGCTGCTAGGACCTGGGACACCCTGTGCTATACCATCATCCCTGTCAGTGGAGGCTGCTGAGAGGTAATGACTCGGTATCACAGGGGTAGGCTGAAGTGGGTAAGGAGGAGGAGGAAGAGGGACAGATTTGTGCCCCTTTCGTGTGGCTTTTAGGCGCTCTTGCCAACGGGCTGAGTGGTTGGACATTAAATGCCCTGTTGAGCATGTGGCACCCAAATTGTTGGTGTTTTTGCCACATTTGATGTGCCTGAGACACAGTTTGCAGATAGCAACAGTGCAATCTGCTGCAGATGTGCTGAAAAAGGCCCAGACATCTGAACTTTGGGGAGTGGGCCAGGAGATAACAGCCGCAGAATGTGATAGAATAGGGTGGCTGCTCTCTACTCTTTCTTGATGTCTCCTTGGGGTTGTGCCGCTTCACCTTTTAGTTTCCTCCTCTGCTCTGGCACCCAAGTTGCATTAGTGACCTCATCATCATCATCTCCATCTCCTCTATATTCAACATTACTACTGGAGACAACTTGGCAATACACTGCAGCTTGGGGAACATGAATGCCAATTTGTCTACCAGTGTTCCTCCCTCTCTCTAGGCTCATGTTCCTGTCATCCTCAACCTCAGAACCAACATCTGAATCCAGTAATGGCCGGGCATCATCAAAGAGCAAGTGACTGATGCTGTTGTCAAATAAATCAGCTGACTCCTCATTGGCTGATGTTGGGGCTATGGCAGGAATAGATGTGGATGTGAATAGATGTGGACAAGGAGGCAGGTTTATCCACTCTGGCAACTACAGGGGACTGCACACTTGTCTCTGCTTGTGTGACAGAGGATGAGGAGGATGAGGAAGGTTTAGTAAGCCAGTTCACCACCTGCTCTGCATGCTGTGGCTGGATAGCACTGGCAAACTCACTAAACAGAGAAATCATGCCCTGCCTGAGGACTGACCACCACGTCTACCTTTGCCTGTAAACACATTTGTTGATGGCCCCCTTACAGTGCCAAGGGAACGTCTGCCTCTCCTTGTTGTCCTCCCAGACATTATTGGGAGGGAGGGGGCGGTGCTTATAAGCATATGTAAGGAAGAATTTGAAATCTGTACGTAGATGCACTTTAATCAACGTAAAGAGGTGTTTGGTGCACTTTAATTTGAGTACTCACACTACACAGACACACACCACGGATACACTATAATATACTGCAATATAATGCGCCAAACATACAGTGACACACAGAACTATATGGCATTAAACTGGCAGTAACACACACAAAACTATATGGCGTTAAACTGGAAGTAATGCACGCAAAACGATATGGTGTTAAACTGGCAGTAACACACACAAAACGATATGGTGTTAAACTGGCAGAAACACACACAAAACTATATGGCGGTAAACTGGCAGTAACGCATACAGAAGCAAATGTTGTTAAACTGGCAGTAACACACACAGAACAATATGGCGGTAAACTGGCAGTAACGCACACAAAACAATATGGCGTTAAACTGGCAGTAAAGCACACAGAAGCAAATGGCGTTAAACTGGCAGTAATACAAACAAAACTATATGGCATTAAACTGTCAGTAACGCACACATAACTACATGACGTTAAACTGGCAGTAACGCACGCAAAACTATATGGCATTAAACTGGCAGTAACGCACAAACAGTGGCGTAGCGTGGGGGGTGCAGGGGGTGCCGTGGCCCCGGGCGCGATATTTAGGGGGGCGCCAGTGTGTGTCACTGGCTGCCTCCTCCTAATTTCTAATTTTGTGTCCCCGGGCTCCGGCCGCCATGTTAAGTGTCCGGCGCCCTGTGATTGGGTGTATGGGGGTCATGTGAGGCGCCCCGCCTCCGCACATGACCCCCATACACCCAATCACAGGGCGCTGGATACTGAACATGGCAGCAAGCAGAGCGCAGGGGAGAGAAGAAAGTGATCCGCCGCTGTGTTCTCCTCCTTATCCGGATCGATGCAGCCAGGATAAGAAGGTAAGTGTGTGAGAGTCATGTTACTGGGAGGGGGAGGGAGGGGGGCGAGAGAGAGAGACTGTAGGCAGGACAATGTAGTGTAGTATAGTATGGAGGTGTCCGGGGGAGGGGCGCTGATGTCCTATCCAGCAGGAGCCCGGGAGGAAGGACATCTCCCATACTGTTATGATAAGGTCAGTACATTTGTTAGGGGGATGTTGTGTAATTATTGTGCTAGGGGACAGACTGCTGCTTCCCCCATGTAATGTGCTCTCTTGTGCCCAGTGCCCACCATGTCATGTGTCTTGCAGTGTCCCCCATGTAATGTTCTGTGCCCACCATGTCCTGTCATGTGCATTGCAGTGCCCCCCATGTAATGTGCTGTGCCCACCATGTCATGTGCCTTGCAGTGCCCCCATGTAATGTGCTGTGCCCACCATGTCATGTCATGTGCCTTGCAGTGCCCCCCATGTAATGTGCTGTGCCCACCATGTCATGTGCCTTGCAGTGCCCCCATGTAATGTGCTGTGCCCACCATGTCATGTCATGTGCCTTGCAGTGCCCCCCATGTAATGTGCTGTGCCCACCATGTCATGTGCATTGCAGTGCCCCCATGTAATGTGCTGTGCCCACCATGTCATGTCATGTGCCTTGCAGTGCCCCCCATGTAATGTGCTGTGCCCACCATGTCCTGTCATGTGCATTGCAGTGTCCCTATGTAATGTGCTGTGCCCACCATGTCATGTGCATTGCAGTGCCCCCCATGTAATGTGCTGTGCCCACCATGTCCTGTCATGTGCATTGCAGTGCCCCTATGTAATGTGCTGTGCCCACTATGTAATGTGCTGTGCCCACTATGTAATGTGCTGTGCCCACCATGTCATGTGCCTTGCAGTGCCCCCCATGTAATGTGCTGTGCCCACCATGTCCTGTCATGTGCATTGCAGTGCCCCTATGTAATGTGCTGTGCCCACTATGTAATGTGCTGTGCCCACTATGTAATGTGCTGTGCCCACCATGTCATGTGCCTTGCAGTGCCCCCCATGTAATGTGCTGTGTCCAGTATGTCATTTGCTGTACGTTGCAGTGCCCACCATGTAATGCGCTGTGCTGAACAATGTCATGTGCTGTGCATTGCATTGCCCTTCATGTGATGTGCAGTGCCCACTATGTCATGATGTGCCTTGCAGTGCCCACCATGTCATGTGCAGTTCCTAACATGTAATGTGCAGTTGCATTTCCCACCATGAAACGTGCTATGCCATGCAGTGCCCACCATGTAATGTGTTGTGCCCACCATGTAATGTTATGTGCCATTCAGTGCCCACCATGTAATGCGCTGTGCCCACCACGTCATGTGCTGTGCCATGCAGTGCCCACCATGTAATGCGCTGTACCCACCATGTAATGTGCTGTGCCCGCCATTAAATGTGCTGTATCCATGTATCCACCATGTAATGTGTTGTGCCAACCATGTGATGTACTGTGCTATAACCCCCCCTCCTGTGTAATGTACTATGCTGTGCCCCCCACAGACTCACCCACTCACTCCCACCCCCCTCTCTCTCTCATCCCCTCTCTTTCACCCTGTTCTCTCTCTCACCCCCTTCACCCCCTACCACCCTCTCTCTCTTTCACCCTCTCTCTATTCCCCTTTCTCTCTCTCTCTCTCTCTCTCTCTCTCTCTCTCTCTCTCTCTCTCTCTCCCCCCTCTCTCTCTCTCCCCCCTCTCTCTCTCTCCCCCCTCTCTCTCTTTAATTTAAATTTCACAAAAAATTGTTTGCGTTTTCATTTTATTTATTTTCATAAAAAGGCCCACCAACATCCTTAGCACCAGGCCCATGATGCTCTTAATCTGGGCCTGAGTATAGTGGTTAGTGTAGTATAGTATAGTGGTTAGCATAGTGGTCAGTATAGTGTAGTTTAGTATGGAGGTCAGTGTAGTGTAGTGGACAGTGTAGTGTAGTGGACAGTGTAGTATGGTGGTCAGTATAGTGTAGTGTAGTGGTCAGTGTAGTATGGTGGTCAGTGTAGTATGGTGGTCAGTGTAGTATGGTGGTCAGTGTAGTATAGTGGACAGTGTAGTATGGTGGTCAGTGTAGTATAGTGGTTAGTATAGTGGACAGTGTAGTGGTTAGTGTAGTGGACAGTGTAGTATAGTGGACAGTGTAGTATGGTGGTCAGTGTAGTATAGTGGTCAGTGTAGTATAGTGGACAGTGTAGTATGGTGGTCAGTGTAGTGTAGTGTAGTATGGTGGACAGTGTAGTATGGTGGACAGTGTAGTGGACAGTGTAGTATGGTGGTCAGTGTAGTGTAGTGGTTAGTGTAGTGGTCAGTGTAGTATGGTGGTCAGTATAGTGTAGTATAGTGGACAGTGTAGTATGGTGGTCAGTATAGTGTAGTATAGTGGACAGTGTAGTGGTTAGTGTAGTGGACAGTATAGTATGGTGGTCAGTGTAGTATAGTGGTCAGTGTAGTGTAGTATGGTGGACAGTGTAGTATAGTGGACAGTGTAGTATAGTGGACAGTGTAGTATAGTGGTCAGTGTAGTGGTTAGTGTAGTGGACAGTGTAGTATGGTGGACAGTGTAGTATGGTGGACAGTATAGTGTAGTGTGGTGGTCAGTGTAGTGTAGTGGTCAGTGTAGTATGGTGGACAGTGTAGTATAGTGGTCAGTATAGTGTAGTATGGTGGACAGTGTAGTATGGTGGTCAGTATAGTGGACAGTGTAGTATGGTGGTCAGTATAGTGGACAGTGTAGTATGGTGGTCAGTATAGTGTAGTATAGTGGACAGTGTAGTATGGTGGTCAAGTGTAGTGTAGTATAGTGGACAGTGTAATGTAGTATGGTGGTCAGTGTAGTATGGTGGACAGTGTAGTATGATGGTCAGTATAATGTAGTATAGTGGACAGTGTAGTATAGTGGTCAGTGTAGTATGGTGGTCAGTATAGTGGACAGTGTAGTATGGTGGTCAAGTGTAGTGTAGTATAGTGGACAGTGTAGTGTAGTGTAGTATGGTGGTCAGTGTAGTGGTCAGTATAGTATTGTGGTCAGTATAGTGGTCAGTGTAATATAGTGGTCAGTGTAGTGGACAATGTAGTGTAGTGGTCAGTATAGGAATCAGGTAGGTCAGTACTATTGTATTTGAAGGGACTCAGGGATAGCTAAAAGTCCGCAGGTTGGGGGGGCGCAAATTACTTGCCTTGCCCCGGGTGCTGACAACCTACGCTACGCCACTGCGCACAAAACTATATGGCATTAAACTGGCAATAATGCACACAACACCATATGGCGTTAAACTGGCAGTAACGCACACAGAACTATATGGCGTTAAACTGACAGTAACGCACACATATCTATATGGCGTTAAACTGGCAGGAACGTACGCAAAACTATATGGCGTCAAACTGGCAGTAACGCACACAAGGAAGGGAGCACGGCACTGTGATGACTCTAGCGGAGAACACAGCCCGCACACAAAACGGGGAGTCATCACAGGATCCTGGGGACAAGGTAAGTAACTTTGCCTGGATCCTTTGATGCAATCCCGAGTGTGGCTTTGGGTTACCACTTTTCGTAATGAAAATTCACCTCGAGCCATACTCGGGATTACCATTAGGGAGGTTAAAGCAACCCAGTGCCGTATCGCACAAAATGGCCTGGTTAGGAAGGGGGTAAAACCTTCCGGAGCTGAAGTGGTTAACCTGTTGCCGTCCAGCCACCGTAGTTATACCGCGGCAGGTTGGCACGGCTGCGCAAACCGCCGAAGGTGTATGTTAGCCGCTTTAAGAACTGTGGAAGGCACGTGCGTGCCCGTGGCGCCATGCCAGGGCCAATGCGCCTGGCCCTGGCGGCTGTGATGTCCACTGGCCACCTGCGATCGCTCCACAGAGAGCCAGAACGGGGATCTATCAATGCAAACAGACAGATCCCCGTTCTGACAGGGGAGGAGAGAGAGATCTGCCATTCCTAGTGATCAGGAACAGCCATCTGTCTCCTCCTCCAGTCAGTCCAACCCCCCTACAGTTAGAAACACCTCCTAGGGAACACATTTAACCCCTTGATCGCCCCTAGTGTTAACCCCTTCCCTGTCAGTGACATTTACACAATAATCAGTGTATTTTTTTAGCTCTGATCGCTGTATAAATGTCGATAGTCCCAAAAAAGTGTCAAAAGTGTTCGATCTGTCTGCCACAATGTCGCAGTGCCACTAAAAATCGATGATCACCGCCATTACTAGTAAAAGAAAATTATTAATAAAAATGCCATAAATATATCCCCTATTTTGTAGACGCTATAACTTTTGTGCAAACCATTCAATATTTTTGCGATTCACTTTACCAAAAATATGTAGAAGAATACATATTGGCTAAAACTGATGAAGAAATGTTTTGTTTTGTTTTTTTGGATATTTATTATAGCAAAAAGTTAAAAATATTGTTTTTTTTTCAAAATTGTCTTTTTTTGTTTATAGCGCAAAAAATAAAAACTGCAGAGGTGATCAAATACCACCAAAAGAAAACTATATTTATGGGGGAAAAAGTACATCCATTTTATTTGGGTACGGTGTTGCACGACCGCGCAATTGTCAGTTAAAGCAACGCAGTGCCGTATCACAAAAGATGGCCTTATCAGGAAGGTGGTAAAACCTTCCGGAGCTGAAGTGGTTAAAGAGGAACTGCAGTATGCTCACATAATTTGTTATAAAAACATTTTTGCCATTCTGAAGCTTCCCTCCAACCACTTTGCATATTATTTTATATATACTGTGATTCTGTACTTGCCAAATATACTGCCGAAATCTCCCTCCACTGAATCTGACTGCAACCATTTTAACTGTGGGCAGCTGAAGCTGCTGCCTGTTCACTTCCTGGATTTACACAGACACACAGAGACCCACCTTCAGCTCTGCAGCTCTCATTGGCCCTCCTATGACTCACCCCCCTCCCTTCCTGGCAAACTCTCAGGAGGGTGTGAGAGAGAGAGAGCTGTGCATGATGTCATAAGCCTAGGCTTTTTACCAGACAAGAAACAGGAAGTGGGCTGTATAAGGTATTTACTGGCAGAAAAAAAATGTTTTACTATCCAAAGTTAAAACAACAAGAGCAGAAGATTTAATAGATGGAAAGATGAAAAAATGACTGAAGTTCCACTTTAAAGTCAGCAGCTACAGTATTTGTAGCTTTTGACTTTAATTTTTTTTTTTTAAAAAACAGTTCCTCCTTAAAGTAGAAGTCCAGGCAAAACATTGTTTTCATACAAAACAAGTCCAGTTGAATTTGAAAAATAGCTTCTTGCTAGTAAAAAAATAACTTAAATTTACGGTAAATAATTTTACATTAATGCAAAATGTGAATTCACGAAAAGCATAATGTTAAATACAGGATTTGGGAAAATCTGTTGCAGATTTTCTGTAGATGATGTTAAGAAGTGAAGTGGAGAGTGCAGGTCTATGGGGCAGAGCTCAGGGGAGAGAAGCTTTGTGATATGCAAATAATCCCGCACATGTCATATTATTATGGTGAGGAAGATGCTGTCTATCACAATCTAGCAGAATTCACAATTGGCGTAAAAGAGAGTAAAAACTCTTTGCAAAGTTTCTTGTCACATCTGGGTCATCGGAAGTCTTAAGTGAATTTACTGTTGACCAAAAATACTTTGTCAGCTTACCGTCAGACATGGATGCTTCCGGGCAATAAGAAGTTTCCTTGATGACCACAGTCATAAACAGCTATCAACTATGTCCGCAATTATCAACACAAACTGACAGTTATGCAAGAGCTGAATGCCCAAAATGGCATTAGGATTTAAAACCGGTGGAATTACCAAGTAGTTGAAAGGTTAATCTCTGGGGATAATGTAAGTTGCTGTATGTTAATGCCAGAAAGTGTGCTAGCGCCACAAATCACAAATCCTGAAAGTAAAATTGTCAGCAGGGACTAGATGTAAAGTATACAGGGTGCAGTTTGGGCATATTGCATACTACTGGAACCACATGCAGAAGTCATCATTAAAGGGGTTGTAAAGGTGTAAAGGTTTTTTTTTTTTAAATAACAAACATGTTATACTTACCTCCTTTGTGCATGGGTTTTGAACAAAGTGGTCCTGATCCTCCTCTTCTGGGGTCCCTCAAAGGCGCTCCTGGCTCCTTCTGGTGCCCCCACGGAAGACCCACATTCCAAGGGGACATTTGTGGGGGCGTGCTGCTGCATCCATTGACACAGACAGCAGGACTCGGCCCCGCCTCCCAGATCCCGTGTCGCTGGATTTGATTGACAGCAGCAAGAGCCAATGGCTGGGCTGCTATCAATCTATCCAAAGAGGACCCAAGACAGCAGCTGGAGCTGCTGTGCACATCCCCGTCGTTGGAACGGTATGAGTGTGAGGAATAATGTCCCATTAATTATGTCAGTGGGTGGGGAATAGTGCCCTGTCATTGGTGTCAGTGGAAGGAATAGTGCCCCATCATTAGTGTCAGTGGGAGGAATAGTGCCCCATCATTGGTATCAGTGGGAGGAATAGTGGCCCGTCATTGGTGTCAATGGAAGGAATAGTGGTCCATCATTGGTGTTGGTGGGAGGAATAGTGCCCCATCATTGGTGTCAGTGGAAGGAATAGTGGCACATCATTGGTATCAGTGGGAGGAATAGTATCCCATCATTGGTATCAGTGGGAGGAATAGTGGCCCGTCATTAGTGTCAATGGAAGGAATAGTGGCCCATCATTGGTGTTGGTGGGAGGAATAGTGCCCCATCATTGGTGTCAGTGGAAGGAATAGTGGCACATCATTGGTATCAGCGGGAGGAATAGTGCCCCATCATTGGTATCAGTGGAAGGAATAGGGGTCCATCATTGGTGTCAGTGGAAGGAATAGTACCCCATCATTGGTATCAGTGGAAGGAATAGTGGCCCATCATTGGTGTCAGTGGGAAGAATAGTGCCCCACCATTGGTATCAGTGGAAGGAATAGTGGCCCATCATTGGTGTCAGTGGGAAGAATAGTGTCCCATCATTGGTGTCAGTGGGAGGAACAGTGCCCCATCATTGGTGTCAGTGGGAGGAATAGTGCCCCATCATTGGTGTCAGCTGGAGAAAAAGTGTCCCAAGGGCCAGATAAGGGCAAGCAAAGGGCTGCATCATTTGGAGACCATTGCCCTAGAGAATAAATTGTTTTATTTTAATGCAAAAAAGCACAATATATAACCCAATATTTTGGTATAATATGAAAGATGATGTTACACTGAGTAAATAAATACCAAACATGTCACAAAAAATTGTGCAATGGAGACAAACAACGTGAATTTTACTATCCAAAGGTGACACTTTAAAAGCCTTTACAGGTTACCACTTTAGATTTACACAGGAGGTGCTAGAATTATCTGGTGCTAAAATTACTGTCCATGTTCTAATGTTCATGGTGATACCTCACATGTGTGGGTCGATCGCTGTTTGCGTGCGTGCGAGACTGACATCTGCGTTGCCTGGTCTGATGAATCTCTATTTCAGCTGCAACATTCAGATGGTAGGGTCAGAATTTGGCATAAACAGCATGAAAGTATGGATCCATCCTGTCTTGTATCAACGGTTCAGACTGGTGGTGGTGTAATGGTGTGAGGGATATTTTCATGGCACGCTTTGGGCACCTTAGTACCAATTGAGCATCGTTTAAATGCCACGGCCTAACTAAGTATTCTTGCTGACCATGTCCATCCCTTTATGACTAGAGTGTACACAGCTTATGATGGCTCCTTCCAGCTGGATAGTGCACCATGTCACAAATCTCAAATCATCTCAAACTAATTTCTTGAACATATCAATTAGTTCACTGTACTCCAATGGCCTCCACAGTCACCAGATCTCAATCCAGTAGAGCACCATTGGACTGTGGTGGAACGGGAGATTCGCATCATGGAGGTTCAGCCCACAAATCTGCAGCAACTGCGTGATGTTATCATGTCACTATGGACCAAAACCTCTGAGGAATGTTTCCAACACCTTGTTGAATCTATGCCACAAAGAATTAAGGCAGTTCTGCAGGCAAAAGGAGGTCCAACCCGGTACTAGCAAGGTGTACCTAATAAAGTGGCTGGTGAGTGTTGCGCTAATCAATAAGTATATCAATAAATTCCAATAGTTACTAAATATAAGAAAATGTCCCAAAACCAATTAATATGATTACTATAAAAAGTCCACAATATGAGTGAGGTAAGGTATAAGGTAAGAATCTTCCACCTATAAATATTGAAATGTGCCATGATAGACAAGGAACCTCCACCAGGTGGACAAAAATGCAGGCTTACCAAACAAATATGACCCCCTAATATAAGAGAAGTCATAAAAAGCATGTATCATGAAGAGCCACACGACCGTGTGTCCCCAGCTCCACCTCAGAGTCTCAAGGTGACCCGGTTACTCATATATTTCCACCTCCAGCCATGAATGCTAAACATCAACAGGGTAATTGTGCTTTAAAATACAACTCCGTCTGGCATACAAACAAACCTATGGGTCACTTCCGGTTGCGCAATGATGTCAGCATGTAGCTCCGCTCTATGCATTTCATCATATGTAACTTCTTCTGGGAAATGTAGGCATTTAGGTGCATTTAGACTCATCGGGTGTTTTTTCTGCTAAAAAAGCGCCTCTTCTGGACATTCTTTTGATTTATTTATTTTTCAGCCTGTAAATACTTCTCTTCAAATACACCTGTAAATGCCTATGTGTGCATGGACACAGGCTAACAAAGAGATGCTAATGCAGAATGGAAAAAAAATGACAAAAAGTGTGTATGAGGCCTGGAGGAGAATACCTCAGAGGTGAAACTGCTGCAAAAAAGCTGCGAGGAATGATTGTTCTTCACCCAAAGAGGTCCCAAAGTCCACTTCTACCTCCTTGTCAACAATTTTAAGACTCCTTCAAAATGAGGAGGATGAATGTAATCAGCAGGGAATGGGGTCTACCTACCAGTCTATAGACAGAAGTGTTCTGAAACCGTGGTAAGAAAAGGCACTTAACAAAATTGTTTCCAGTCATCAATGAAACCAAAGGATAACAATTGTTAAATAAAATCATCTTGTGGTGACAAGCGACACCATGGGACAGGAAAAAAATTACTCTGCCTTTGGGCCTGAGAGTGACCAGGTTGGTCAGTTTCACTATAAATGTTTGGGCAGACCATGGATTAAAATTTTGAGGCATACCAAGTCAAGTATTGATAAGAATTAACTCCATTTTTCGGTGGGACTTTTCCATTAGAGAAGTACAGTATTTTCTAAAGCATGGATGTACCTAGTGGCCACCAATAGATACTGAACTTTGGGGACTGAAATTGGTATTAAGTAAATGGTGTTGTCTTTATCAAAAGCCCTCCTTTCAATTGTGTCAATGTCATCCTAGGCTTAAACATCCTTAAATACTTAGATAAGCAATACCTTCTCCAATATTTAGTTTAATATTAGAGGTAACTCTCTAGAGATCAATAGAGAATTGATTTGCAGAACGTCATGAAAGTTTGCAATGGTTTGAAGTAACTTGGCGATTATTGAGGAATGGCAGTGATAATAAGAGCCCCCTAATGACCCAGAGTCACTTTGCTGGCTTGATAGGAAGTGCTACTGACACTGGAGGTATGTACATACCATAACCTTGAGAGGGAAAAGTTTATTGATTGAGCCAAGTGATTGTGGATAGAGTAAAAGAATGCAGGGTCCCCATTTTGCTGTTAAACTGGTGCCACATTACAATAGACCAGGGGTATCTAACCTTTTAACCTTCCTGGGCCACATTGGAAGACAAGGAATTTTCTTGGACCACTCATAAAATACACTAACAATAAGGAGAGCTGATAATTAGAAAGAGTCGGGTAGATCACCCGAAGTTAAAGGGGTTGTAAACCCTCCTGTTTTTTCACCTTAATGCATCCTATGCATTAAGGTGAAAAAACTTCTGACACTGACCTGCCCCCTAGCGCCCCCATTTTACTCCCTAGAGCCCGTTCATTCCCTCAGCGGAGACATGCTCTTCCTCTCTGCCCGTTGTCTCGGCTCTTGATTGGATAGATTGATAGCAGCACAGCCATTGGCTCCCACTGCTGTCAAATCCAATGACACGGGCGCCGGGGGCGGAGCCGAGTCCCGCATTCTGTGTGAATGTACACAGATGCAGCACTAGGGAGCGCGCCTGCATGGGTGTCCACCCTAGGAGAGCCTTCACCAACACAGACACTCGGGGGGGATGCGGGGAGGAGCTACCAGCGCCACTGGGGGACCCCAGAAGTCGAGGATCGGGGCCACTCTGTGCAAAACGAACTGCACAGTGGAGGTATGACATGTTTGTTATTTAAAAAAAAAAAACAACCCATTTAACGATCACTGATACAGAAAATGTACCCATCTGAGTAATACAACTTAATTTTTTTGTAATATTTTTTATTGTAAAAGAGGGTAACATGAAACTAGTGCAATTTTTGATAAATGAATGCATCAATATCCGGCTCAGTGGATGTAGCAGCAATTCTCAATAAATCTCTAAATTCCCAAGTGGCTCTTTAGGTATTTTGGTCCTAATTTTTCCCTTCAAGTACTTCATCATTGAAAATAGTTGCTCACAAATATAGGTGTTGCTGAAAACTGATGCCATATATAAGGCGTGATTGTGAAGTGCGAGATACCTTTCTTTGGGAAAATAAAACATATAAAAGTCCAGTAAAGAGACACTGTCAATTTTTTCTCCGGCCACATCTGTTCGCTAAGTGTAAATGCATTTTAACAATTTAAAAAAAAAAAAAAATCAACATTTTTAAGTAACTTTAGGATTTTATGTTGGGCTGTATTCATAGCCCGTCTTGGGCCGCAGGTTGGACACCCCTGCAACAGACTATATACCCCCAGGACAATTTTAGGCAATGTGTATTGAGCTGGGGAATTATACTTCATCCTGTCTGCTCAGATAATCTTCTAAGAGAGGGGGGCATCTTGGGTAACATTATCAAATTACACCTCCTAACAATCAACCAGTCTATTTGGTGGCTGGGTTAAATAGCACCAACAGGTCATTGAGGACAAAAGCAATATAAAAGGGAAAGTTTTTTAATCCCCTACTTCCCGTCCATTCTGCTTCCTTGCATTGTGTGTACATACTGCGGCTGTAAAAAGAGAAAAAAAAAGAAAGAACATTTAAAGTCTCTCTTCACGCAATAAAAATCTTTGTCACATGCCTTTATCAGAAATGAAAATGTACAACCACGTCATTGAATTTTAATGTGTTAAATAATTTAAATTGTAAAAGAATATCACATTTAAAATTAGAATTATCCAAAAAAATGTTTTTTTTTATTTTGCCATCTGGTTTTTATCCAACCACCTGAGGGCACAGACCATATGTTGATAAACTTTCACTTACCAAAGGTCTTGCAAACCTTCTGCAGAATATTTAATACGAGTCTATTCTTTTTAAATTAATTGCTCTGATGATCTTGTTCTACAAGGAACTACATCCTGAGGAAGTGCCTCTTGTACATTTCCCATGGTGAATAAATTAGTATTCTAAACTCAAGAATTAGTATTCTAAACCAAGGAATTGAAATTCTAAATTATGGAAATTGAGGTCACTCTGAGGAGAAGTGTTACACCAATTATTTCCGCAACCATCACGTAAAATCCCTGAATTCTCATCTAGCTTCGTTATGTGATATCTGATGAGTTGCTCTTATCTAAGATGTTTGTGTGAAACTGGATTGCACTTTGATAACCTACCAATCTGCCCTATTCAGGGGGACCAGAAGCTGTGCAGAGAATATAAAACCAGTTCCAGGTATGTCCTTACATAGCGGGCCCAGTGGGTGCAGATCTTGTTCTCAACCTTGACAACAACAACATAAAAAATGAGGGAAGATTGCATAATGTGTCCACTAAAAAAATGATTTCCTTAATTCCAAACTACCACAGGGAGCAGCAAGCATGAATCTGGCTACCATGTTTATACTAGTTTGCATACCCTTCAGCATTAGTGAAGGGCTTTGAGAGGGGTTCCCAAAAATGGGTTTACCCCTCTCAATGCTAGGGCAATGGGCTCTTCCACAGCCACTGGTCCCCCGGAGGGGATGTCGGCAAATGGGAGCCTATGAGACACCATAGGGGGGCAAGTAAGTGGTTGTCACCTTCCTGATGAGATGGTTTTAGTAGTTTTTTGATGTCTTCCTGGAGTGGTCTTTGACACAACAGTCCATATTTGGGCTTAGTTCATATATGTGCAAGTACATTGCCCATGTTTGCACTAATTCCAAAGATTTGACGTTACTAGGAACTCTGAAGAGACCCTTTTCTAAAGATTTATGCAGCATTTATAACTGTAGCTGCAGACTGGCTGAGGAATTGCTGGAATTCCTAAAGAGAACGTACAGAGGTGTATGGTGATTATTATGAACATCTGACCAGCTTACCTATTGTTGGGGCCTAGGTCCGAACCTGCAACCTCCTCTGTGTCTGGCAATGTCTCTTGTTGAGCCACCTGGGATGCTGGACAGCTCCCTAGACAATTCCTTGAATGATACTGCCTTGAACCTTGTTTCCCTCCTCTCCACGAACTTTCTATTTTAGCCATGCCTTTGCATTTCCTGTTTGCCAGATTATTGTGCTCTCTCCAAGCCAATATCTCACTCTCTTTTACTGCCATCCGTATCTCCACTACCACTTGTTACTGACCTTAGCTTTTTCCTCAAATATTCTACTACCCTTTGCAGCTATACCGTTCCTCACCCTTTTTGGGAATCCTTTACAAGAGATTTGGGAGAGTCTGTAGAAATGTGTGCCCCTTAAGACAAAAGAGTGTCCAGGTACTGATTCTAGATGAGAAGACCTGGCTTGCTATGAATGATTCCAATTCATGCCAAATGTGTTTAACAGGCCTGAGGCCAGGGCTCTGTGCAGACCACATATATTTCTTCACACCAAACTGATCAAATTATGTCTTCATGGATCTGCTAACAGGGGCACAGTCCTGCTAAAAAGGAAAAGGGCCTTCAGCTGTATTTGTATTGTATGCTGGGACATTAACAGTAGCTTCCTCTAAATTATCCAAACTCAATAATTTTGAGTAGTGTTCACATACATTTGGCCATATAGAAAATCAGTTTTGCTAAACCCCCTCTCCATTTTTGCTATGTTGGAATCAGCCATTAGGAAAGAAACTCTTTAGAATACTGCTCATTTTAACAATAAACCATGAACGTCTCTCTAACAACCATTGTCTGACATATTTTTTCATGAGCAAATTTTTTTTTCACCTTGCAGCTAATTTTTGTCCTTCTCTAGCAAATGTCTAATCCTCCATGTTTGACAGTGTAATGATAATCTTTGTAAATGGTATGACCGTGCTTTAACGCTACTGCAGGCTGGTTTGAGACAAATAATTTAAATTGGCTTCATGCAAGCCAAGCATAACACAATTTGAAGGGGAAGGATATTTCAGGATAAAAATTCTTCTGATTTAATAGAAGCTTATACCTATACTAATAAGCTGGTGACCACATCGTGCCACCATTGTATCCATAATGTAGGCTATTAGAAGTGACAGTCGACTGACAGTTCAAACACAATTGCAGATGAGAATGCCCTTCCATTTCCTAAATGCTTTTGGAAATCTGTTATTAAGCAGCCAAGGATAAAAGTTGAAATTGCATTCCCTTGACGTCTATATGGGGGTTTGTTTTAATGTCAGGCTTTATAGAGCAGAATTTTTCACACAAAATGTGACCAGTTTGTAAAACTACCAACAACTTACCGTCATGATTTTTGTTGCAACTTGACCTTGTTAAAGACTATATACAGTATATTGATACTACATTCATATTTACTGATTAACCAAACTGAAGAGACTTTACAGTGAAGCTAATGTTTTACAAGTGCATGCATGCTAAGTAATGTGTAGTGTAACACTTCTAGGTGTTTACTACCTCTAAGGTCTCGTTCACATATGCAGTGGATAGGCAGTAAAAACAGGTTGTAAGTGGAACCCTAATTCACCACCAGCAACGATCATGCTGGCCAAAAGCCCCTACTATCATCTTCCTGCTAAGGGATGAGATAGGGTATGCACAAACCTGTAACAGGGATCAACTCCACCATCTTTGTCACTCACATTCTCCATGCTTGAGGCCCACCTCCAGAAATAGAAATGTCCACAAGCTCAGCATTGCAATGGTTTTACTGTAGTAGAAGTATAATGGGCAGTTCTTTACAACACACCTTTGCCTCCACTCCTCCAGACTCAGGATACATGTTCCACAATGTGCAAGTTCAATATAAACAGCTTATAATTTCCCAACTGTTCCACTATCCTTGCTGCAGGTCCTCCATAGGTAGGTTCTCCAACCGAGTCTGCTATGGGCCTGCCCTGAAGAGTTTATTTTCTAAGACTACATGTGTGCAGGGTCTAATTGCACCCAAGCATGTGGAGTAACACCTCACCCGAAGGCATGCTCACTAATGCCCAGGACCAGGCAGAGACTACAGTTATGTGAAGAATCAAACATTAAAGTGGATGTAAACCCCAATTTTTTTTTTTTTTTTTTATGTCATAATGTAGAGTATAGGATTTCCTATCATTTGAGCCCAGTCTTGCCACAGAGAGTTAATCCAGCTCTGAGCAATCCTCTTTTATTGTTCAGTGAGATAAATCTTGACAAACAGAGAAAAACTTTGTCAAATCCTCCCCCTTGCTGTGAGTGACAGGTGATTTACATATCTTGTGCACTAGACTAAGACATGCATTATTTTTTAATTCCCACCCCCACTACTTTCTTCAGCAGCTCTGCAAGGATCGGCTGTTCCACACCTCAGCATGATTTGGCATGCTGAAGTCATGTGG
The DNA here is from genome assembly GCF_042186555.1 of Aquarana catesbeiana. Taxonomy (NCBI): domain Eukaryota; kingdom Metazoa; phylum Chordata; class Amphibia; order Anura; family Ranidae; genus Aquarana; species Aquarana catesbeiana. The sequence continues at coordinate 920,415,589 of NC_133324.1, forward strand.
TTACTTTCCTGTCTTTTCACTGGATGTTAGAGATCATAGCAGAAGTTCAGTGTAAGAAATACACAGGAGAAAATGCATATTGACAAGGGGAGTGTAGAGGTGGGTGGGGAGTCTACTGACATCACGACTCCACCCACCGAGCTCCAGACAACAGACCCACCCACGGAATCTGCAGTTTTTCGGCTCTCATAACAGAGAGGAGAAATTTGACAGGTAAAGATACATGCAGGAGGCATGTATATCCTTATAGATAACCCCTATGGCAGTAGTTTAGAAAGGATGACATTGGGTTTACATCCACTTTAAGGCAGTCCCGACTCAGAGATGAGACACTTGTGTGCAGCAATAATGTTCTTCCATAAGATGTTTGCCCCAATAAGCTACACACTTGTACTGATGTATGTGTTGTATTTGGAGGGACATACTGAGCCATTGCCCTCTCCACCAGTCCAGCATATTTCCTTTTTCTCACTCCCAGTAACGGAATGGAGTCACGCAGAGCACATAGCAGGCCCCATGCCAACCTAACTACACCTAGCTGATGCTGCCCCAGGTTACCTCAACAGGGGAAGTAATATCGGGAATAGTCCATTCTTGGAAAGGCTAATACGGAGAAACCTATGTCCTTGCGATGTACCAGTGAGTCAGCATCCAGTGCTGGACCACAGTTCCCTTGTAGATGTCCCATCTTCTGTTCCCACGGGATCCGCACCTCATTCCCTTTTTTTTCAAATATATTTTATTAGTTTTGTAATAGTTTTGACAGTTGGAGTAGTTAACAAACATGGTAGTCAGATGACATATACAGTCTCCGCAATGATAATAACAGCCATTGTTACATGGAATGAGCAATGGAGAAGAAAAGAAAAGGGAGCAGCTAGGGGTGAGAGGAAGAAAGGAAAAAAAGGGAAGAAGGGTGTGAGATGGATCAAAAGGAGCCATCGACTTGGGACAGCCGATAGCTGTCCCCCTTCGGTGGTCCCAGGTATAAATCTAGGGATATATATGGGCATTAAAAAAAATGAAAACATCAGTTTATCTAATTTGTAGATCCTAATAGACAACGGATTAATTCAAAAGTGAAGTCGACCAAGCAAAAATGACCAGATTTTTTTCTCAGGGAAGGAAAGCTCTTGGTGTCGAGGCTTTTGGAGAGGGTAGGCATGCCTGCTTGTGAGTAAGGTGCGAAGTCGGGATGTGATTTTGTTCAATGAGAGGAAGTGATGTCGAATATAGGTGATTTTTTTCTGAAGGTTTCAGACAGCAGTCGATAAAGGATGACCATTTTCTCATGAATTTGTTGTTAGGCCATTTGTGTTGGATCATGGCATCCAATTTTTCTTGAAAGAGTAGTGAATTTAGAGGTCCAATCATTCCGGATACTGTCGGAGGAAGTTTCTGGGGGCTATGAGCAGTGCGAGGAGGATCCATGGACGTTTTTCTTGAGGTAGCAAATTAGATGTGTTTGGGGATTCCGATTTTGATGTGGGATATCCGAACAGGAGGAGCATAGGGTCTTTCTCGGGTTGCCAGTTAGTCACTTTGTAGATGAATTTGAGGATCGAAGACCAATAGGCAGAGATCCTTGGACAAAGCCAGAGGCGGTGGAGTAACGATGGTTTGCGTAATGAGCACCAAGGACAAGATGGACCAATTGTGGAGGGGTGATTAGATGAAAAGGGGAAGTAGGCTCTGTGCATTAGCTTGAATTGAGTTTCCCTCCAAGATTCATTCGGTGTAATGCTTCTGGTGACCTTGTAGCCCATGAGGATGTTTTCTACATTGACATGACCCGGTATGTCTGTTATCCAGGATCTGAGTGAAGTGTCGTGTAAAGGTTATGCAAATTTCCCATTCAGAGGATGGTACATGTCCGAGATAGAGTATCTGTGCTCCTCAAGCAGAGTATCCAAGAAGGATGGTTGGAATCTAATGTCTTTCCTTGGACAGGTCTTGCTGATGAAGTCTGAGAATTGCGAGACTGGAAGTAAATGGTGGTTGGGTAGTTTAAATTCTTTCGCTATGAGGCGAAAAGGTTTAAGGGCACCATTTGCACAGTGGTACAGATGATAGGCTCTGGTCAGCCCTCTGTCTTTCCATTTGGAAAAAGGTTTGTATTGTAGACCAAGGGGGAACATGGGGTTGCCTTGGATTGGGAGGAATTTGGATACATGGGGTGAGAGGCCTAATTTTTTCCTTACTTCTCTCCATGCTATTATCATATCTCTAAACATCAGGTTTTGCTTAATGTAGCCCGGGATTGGTCGCAGAGAGATATGTAGTAGTGCTGACAGATTTATCGGGTGGACCATGGCAGATTCCAGGTCATAGTTGGAGTATTTCGATGATTGTGATAGTCAGTCCATGCCTGATATCAATAAACATGCAAGATTGTATACTCTAATGTTCAGGAGGCTGGCTCCCCCTTCACTCTTTGGGAGAACAAGTTTTGTCAGAGCTATTCTTAGTTTACCCTTTTTCCATAAAAAGGCAGAAATTGCCTTATTTAAAGACTGTACATCTTTATGTTTAAGCAGTAGAGGTAACGTTTGCAGTGGGTATAAAAGGCGAGCAAAACTGACCATTTTGAAGAGTGAACATCTCCCAAAGAGAAATAGTGAAAGGTTGGACCAGGCCTCCAGTTCGCCTATAATTTTCTAAATCAGAGGAGGATAATTGAGGTGGTAAAGAGAGGATGGATCCTTCCCTATTTTGATACCCAAATAGGTGATATGCTTCTCGTTTATGTGAAAAGGGGAGGAGGACAACCATGGTTTGGACGTTGGAACACCCAGGGGAAGCATTTCACTCTTGACAAAATTTATTCTTAGGCCAGAGCACTTGCGGAAGGAATTGAAAATATTTTGTATGGCTGGAATATCAGTTTGGGGGGAAGTCGTGAATAACAAAATGTCATCCACAAACAGGGGGCTCCCAATTCCTCATGTCCAAAAGGGATTCCTTGAATGGGGGCTGTGGTGTTAAGGTATCATGAAAGGGGCTCAATGGCCAGGTTGAATAGCAGGGGAGAGAGTGGACACCCCTGTCTTGTCCCTTTGTGTAAACTTATGGGGTTAGATTGTATTCCTGAAGCTATTACTGTGGCTGATGGGGATGAATACAGGTTTTGTATGAAGTGGTAAAAGGGGCCTGATATGCCAAACTTTTGCATTACTAGGGATAGCCATTGAAAACTAACATTGTCAAAGGCCTTTTCGGCATCTAAAGTTATAATCGCTACATCTTTTTGGGGGTGTTGTTTTGCATACTCTAAGGCGGCTAAGACCGATCTGCCCTTGGTGAACCCTGACTGCATGTGGTGGATAAGAGAAGGCATAATGTTATCCAAACGGGTAGCTATTATCTTGGATAATATTTTAGAGTCAATGTTTAGCAGTGATATTGGGCGGTACGACCCTGGATTCTGTGGGTCCTTACCTTTTTTTGCAATCAGTTTTATGTTTGCTTGATGTCCTGTCGGAAGGTATGGGCCCCCGTCCCATATCGAATTATACACCGATAGGGGAGAGGGGATGATTGAGTCTCTGAGCATTTTAAAGAATTCGGGAGTGTAACCATCGGGGCCAGGGGCCTTACCATTCGCGAGGCCACTGATAGAGATCTCGATTACCTCTGAGGTAACAGGGGCGTTTAAAGTTTTTAGCATGTCTGGTGTAATCTGGGGTAGGGGCAAAGCATCTAGCCAATTTGATGCTTCAGTAGGGTCTATTGATTCAGGGGCATAGAGGTTGCAATAAAATTAGTTTTATTTATTTCTTTGGGCGATGTGGAAAGAGTGCCGTCAGGATGGCGTAGGGTGTTGATATAGGTTGCAAGAAAGGTACCTTTGGTGAGCCTAGCCAGTAGCTTCCCTGCCTTATTGCCATATTTGTGGTATTGTAATTGGGTATGGGACATTTTCATAAGTTCTAGTTTGTGTGCCCAGAAGTCAAAAAAGTCCTTCGCTTCCTGCCATAACTTACAATTTTCAGGGGTGTTTTGATCGTTTAGTTGCTGTGGACTGTCCGTAGTTTGTCACTGGCCTCCAAATAATGTATTTGGGTGGATTTCCTATGGGCCGATGCAAAGGATATAATCCTTCCCCTGAGGAACGCTTTCCCTGCCTCCCAGAATAGATTAGGGTTATCCGCATGTGGGCTATTGTTGTGTGAGTATTCCAACCAAGCCTCACGTAGCATTGTTTTGAAATTGGCATTTTGTGTCAAGTGACCCGGGAATCGCCACTGTCTGTATTCTGGGCAAGACTGGAGAGCGTCTATGGTGATTGAAATGGGTGAGTGATCTGAAATTGGCATGTCGTGTATAGAAGAGTCCCGAACCCTGTTCAAAAGGAATGGGGTGCATAGGAAGTAGTCGAGTCTGGCAAGGGAGTCATGGGCTGGGGAGAAGAAAGTGAATTCCTTAGCTAGGGGATGTTGCAGTCTCCATGTATTGAAGATTGAAGAGCGTTAACCATGTTGTAAAAGTGGGTGAACTGGTCACGTAGTGACGCTCTTGATCTGTAGTGTGGGCTAGATCTATCTTCGCTGTTGTGTAAGACTGAATTGAAGTCCCCACCTATAAGGTGAGGTATGCTGACCTCTTTCGCTAGTTGGGAAGTTAAATTTGTGAAATAGGACTTGTCCGGGGAATTGGGTGCATACATATTAGTTATCCTCATCTCTCTCCATTGGAATGTCAGGTGGACTGAGATAAACCTGGTCCTCGTCTTTGTCAACTGAGACTAATTCGTATGCTAGTTTTTTGTGTAGGAGTATAAGTGTACCCGCCTTGCGTCCGTTGGAAGCTGAGCCTAACACCCTTCCTACCCAAAGCTTTTGCATTCTGGAGAAGTCACTTTCCGCCAAGTGCGTCTCCTGAAGCAGAGTTATGTCTGACTTTAATCTTTTTAAGTGCCTGAGGATCTTCATTCTTTTTATTGGGGAGCGAAGCCCTTTAACATTCCAGGATGTAATTTGTAAAGAAGCCATAGGTCAGGAATGGGATAGATAGTGAAGGTGGTTGTATGTGGGAGTTACCTGGATCGTGTGAACGGAGTAAAATTTTGTGCAAAGTAGTGCTGAGTTATGGATTTGCAACGGGGGGAACCATCCCTTCTTTAGAGAGTTGGGTACATAGGAGGGAACGGGAAAAGATAGAGAGAAAAGATTAACCAGAAGAGGTAAACAAATACGCGACTTCACTTTTTTCCGTATGCTATTTCACCACCGGTCAAACCGCCATCCCACAGGCTGTAAAGGAGTGGGGTCGAGTGCAAGCCCCACCCCCCCAGAATGCCTGAATTGATGAGGGGACTCGTCATTTTACTTTAATTCGTGGGGAACTAGGTGGGGTAGAGCAAGTGGTGAAGGAGCAAACTTCCTCTCCTGTGGGAGGGATCGGGACAAGAACTATTGCCCGAAACCATGCCAGAAGGTCTAGCACATAGTAAATTTGTATGTCATACAATTCAAAACAGTGAAAGAAAGATAAAACAGCACAACAGGAAAGGTTGCAGTAAAAAGAGCTCAATTAACATGCAGTGTGCGACAACCTTAGGGCAGCACTCCCTTGAACCTTTCAAAGGTTAAAGACTCCTGAGGAGTAAAGACTGGTATGAGAGAGTACTCTCATCACTCACGTGTGTGAGGTATCGATCAGATGTTAACGTCAGCGAGGTTCTTGCTGATCATGTAGAGAAGTTAGCTTTAGACGTTTGGGGGGGGTCCTTCCTGGGGCTCCTTTGCTCTCTGGGCCCAAACTTCACTTTTTCTGCGTACATTGTAGATGGGTTTCACTTGGATGAAGATGAGAGTGAGCGCTGGAATGCGTTCGCCTTTTCCAGCGATTGGAAGGTGAGCTGTTCTCCATCCGGAGCTTGTAGGCGGAGAGTTGCTGGGTAGGCTAAAGTGAAGCGGACATGGTTTATAGTATTCAGGGAGGCCGATAATCCTCAGATTGTTCCTTCTGGAACGGTTCTCCAAGTCCTCCATTCGATCGTGTAAGTGCTGCTGGGCTTGGGAATATTTTTCCATATCTGCACTCATATGGTATTGATCATCTTCAATGGAAGAGATTCGCTGCTCTGCCTCTGTTAGCCTCTGGGAGTGCTCTCCCAGCTCCTTTCTCAGCTGCAAAATGCCTGTGGATACTGTCCACTGCGGCTGTTATAGTGGGAGAGAGAAGAGCAGCTACAGCCTGAGCGATCTGTTGATGTGTGACTCCTGGTTCCCCTGAACACTGTCCTTCATGTCCACACAGGGGAGTTCTTGTGTGCAGGGAGTACCTGATCACCAAGATTGGTGTGCGCTCTGTGGTGGAGTTGAGGGACCTGATGCGGCGGAGGGAGGGAGAAGGAGAAGTGTCCCTCGAGCGTGAGCCGGAGCGGGATCGCGGCTGTGTGAGGTACCACTCCATGCACAGTGTTCCTGAGCGATCGTGCGGGGGCTTTTTTTTGGGGGGAGGTCTGCTTTAGTGCCTTTGTATGCCGATTATCCTGCGGGATGAGCGGAGCCGCCGGTCCCTCTGACTCTCGAATACGGCGCCGGAACCGGAAGTCCTCATTCCCTTTTAAACAACATTGGATGGAGGCTGGGCCCCAACAAAAAGCCTGCAAACATACACAGGAAAGGCAGTAAGGCATTAACCCCTTCCCCCCAACCTGGGTAACCAGGCTAACTAAACATACAGTAGGCCACCTGGCTACATACAGGCTTACATATCAGTATACTAGGAGTAGCTTTTTCCTATCACCCTTTGCCCCAAGCCCTTCCGGTTCTAGACTATAGAGGACATACAAGCCCCACCCACCATACCCACCCAGGGGAGGGACCTAACCCCTACTTACACTGTGGTTGGTGCACTTTTTTGCCACCCCCCACTGCCTACCGGCAAGTTAACATGAATAGCAGACATGTTTGTATACATTGCTGTGCTCTTTTTGTGGTGTGGCAAATTTTATAGAGTATGTTGCCATTAGCAGGTGGTGCTGTTTGCCAATAGCACCCCATTCAAGTCAATGGAACCATGCTGCAACCGCATTGCAACCGGATTTAAGGCACTCATTCCTGCGGGACTTCAAATTGAAATCACTCTTTGGGATTAAAAAACATACCTGAATTCCTGTCAACCGTCTCCAATCAACCCCTGATCCTCCTGTTGAATACGTGAATGGGGCTTTTCCACAACAATCTCTTTATCTGGTTTTATGGAAGAATGACACAATCTTTGTTTAGGCCTAATCCTGGGTTAGCATCTACCTCCTCCACTGAGATTCTAGTGCAAGGATAACACAACCATGTAAATTCTGGTGCCTGTGCGGTTCTTTAAAAATGTCTCACACATCATCCCTCACCTTGTGACTTGCTACAAAGTTGCCATGTCCCTAGAGGAGAGGAGACTGGGAAAATGCTTTCTCCTGCCTGAAGCAGACTAATGACATTATCTGAGCTTAGGCAAAATCACAAACAGGAGCCCAAGCACTGCTTTTTAAGCAACGCTTTTTTAAAAAGTTATGCTGTTGCTGTATGTATCGAAATGGCTGAATTTAATTTGCACATACTTGTAAAGTGACTTAAAAAATCCACTTTAAATAGAAACTATGGTATATTTTCAGTAAGTACCTATTTTAAGTTATTATTGTAACATCAACCTGAAAGAATGATGACACCATTTTCATATCTTTTACCCACCTGCTGCTTAGTGTTTTGATTATTGCATTTCATATTAAGGTTATTTAAAGCAAATCATGCAATAAACCTGCACAATTCACACTGAGCATAAGATTGAAATAGTGGAAGCAGAGCTTACCTACCGGATGTCAAAGCAGTTAGCAAATTCAGAGATGTAGGCATCTGGAGCTACAGTATATGCAAATCTCTACTTTTTTAGTTCAATAGTTTTTATTGGTTTTATAAAGAAGGTTATAAACAAGGAGGTTACAAACAAGGAATGGTGCACAATACAATACAGAGATATCTCTGGTAAAGTACAAGCATGCATAACACACATTATGCATATCAATAAAACATTGGTTTAAAAAAATTAGGTTAGCTATAACAGCTAGAACAGCGATAACTGGTGAGGAAGACGAAGATTAGGGAGTTGGTCCTGTAGCTGAACAGCTTTTTGGCTGGTCTTTCTGTTGTGGCCAGATGGACCATGTATGGTCGAATTGCACTTGTTTGAGAGAGTTGATTGCCAGTAGGCGTTCATATGATTATTTTAATTGGACTAAGTCGATGGCCTCAGAAACATTTGGGGAGTCTTTGTGTTTTCCATTTCCTGAGAATAATGTTGTGAGCTGCTAGTAGGATATGGGTTATGACAGTGCAAAATTAGTCTGGGAATTTGTCTATTCCTACATTAAGAAGCGTTAAAACAAAAAAAACCAAACAAACAAACAAACAAAAAACAAAAAAGAGAGGGTGCACCGGCCTTATGCATTATCCTTTAACAAGTTTATTTAAAAAAACACGTAAAAACTACTACTCAGAAAGGTAGATGAAAATCGCGCTAAAGAAAATCTTTAACTTGTGACAATCTGTCCACTGGTGGCAGTCTCCAGATCCTATGAAGAGGACGTGCAAACCGCTACTGGCTGACGCGTTTTCAGGTTACACCTTCTTCTTCAGAGCCTAACCTGTCCACTGGAGACTGCCACCAGTGGATAGATTGTCACAAGTTAAAGATTATCTTTAGCGCGATTTTCATCTACCTTTGTGAGTAGTCGTTTTTACGTGTTCTTTTAAATAAACTTGTTAAAGAATAATGCACAAGGCCGGTGCGCCGTCTGTTTTTTGTTTTTTTGTTTGATCGCTAGGATATCCCTATCCTTGAGGGCAACAAGGTTGAAAGCTACCCTCCATCCTGAACTTTGAACTGTCGGGCTAACACATTTATGTGCAAGAGTTTTTGTTTTGTTGCTTAAGAAGCATTAAGCCTGGGTGTGGAGTGGTGAAGATATGAAGATACCAGTCAATGTGGACAGCAGCCGAAAACACTTGTCACCAATAACTAGTCAGGCTAGGGCTTCACCAGAGAATGTGTAATAGACTGCCAGTATGTCCGCAGTTTCTCCAGCACCCAAGTGACAAAGAGGGAGAAAATTTGGCTAGTCTGGAGGGGGTGTAATACCATCTGTTAGTGATTTTCTCCCAATGGTTAATGCAGTGGGATGATTTGTATAAAGTGCGGAAGGCTGACTGCCATTGTTCAGGGGAATAGGAAGTATTTGTGGGCGGCACAGAGGTGTAGTGGGTAGCACTCTCGCCTAGCAGTAAGAAGGGTCACTGGTTCAAATCCCGACCATGACACTACCTGCCTGGAGTTTGCATGTTCTCCCTGTGTCTGCGTGGGTTTCCTCCGGGTTCTCCGGTTTCCTCCCACACTCCAAAGAAATGCTGGTAGGTTAATTGGATCCTGTCTAAATTGGCCCTAGTATGTATGAATGTGAGTTAGGGACCTTAGATTGTAAGCTCCTTGAGGGTGTAGGGACTGATGTGAATGTATAATGTATATGTAAAGCGCTGCGTAAATTGACTGCGCTATATAAGTACCTAAAATAAATTAAGATCGGATTCCCATTTTTGGATGGTTGAGGTTTTTTGGAAGGAATACTTAAATTTTTATTGATTGTAGAAGAGGGATATACCTTTTGTTACCGGTTTTTGTGAGTTGTAGAATTCCCAAGCTTTGGGGTTGATGTGTAGTGTGGAAGTGGGGTGTTTAGCTAAGAAGTGTAGGATACCAGAACAGATGAAGAGTATATCTGTAGGTAGACAAAACTCTTCTCCAGCGTTTTGGGTTTGGAGTCATGTAGGAAGTCTTGGACTTTGGTTAAGCATCGTCTGTAAAGTGCTTTCGTGGATGGTATTGGGATCATGGCTTCTAGGGTAAACAGGGGAAGTGCAGTGGTTTGGATCCGTGGGAAGCTCTGTGAATGCTTGAGTAAGGTTCCCCATGCTAGAAATGAAGCTTGAGTCAGAGGAGATAAGGTGGAGGTGTCCCACGAGTTCTATGATTTACCTAAAATTAGGGAGTGTATGTTTCTGGTGGGTGAGAGGGCTGTTTCGATATCTAGCAACAGTGGATCGTCACTGCTCTTGAACCATTGCTTGAGTTGGTCCATGTGTGTCACCCAATAATAATCTCGGATGTCAACTAGCCCCAAGCCGCCCACAGATCTGTGTTTTATCAGAATAGCATGAGAGCATCTGGCTCTTTTGCCTTCCCATATGAAGTGTTTTAATAGGCTCTTAAGAGATTTGAAGTAGCTTGTGGGTATAGGGGTAGGTACTCTGAACACATAAAATATTTGGGGTAATATTATCATTCTGAAGGCGGCTAACCAGCCAAACCAGGTGAGTTCATGCTGTGAAATGCATTAGAGTTGATTTTTGACTGTGGTGAGGAGTGGTTTGAGATTAGACAGGACCAGGGTGCGAAGGAGGCTGTAAGTGTGATGCCTAGGTATGGGATGCCCTGAGTGCTCCATGTGAATGGTAGCTGGGTTTTAAGGGTTTGTTTAACCAAGATTGGGACTCCTAAATCTAGTATTAAAGATTTGGTAAAGTTGACTTTATAGTAAGAGATATTACTGAATTGGGAGAATATCTGAAAGGCCTGTCGTATGTTTGATGTTTAGTCAGGAGGATAATGTCATCCGCAAATAAATTGATGACATGTGGCCGGGAGCGGAATTGATATCCTGTAATGTGAGCATGTGTGCGTATTGTTTCTGCAAGTGGCTCTATCATGAGGTTGAATATGAGACTGGCAACCTTGGCCAGTCTCATTTGTTATAGGAAAGGTTTTAAACAAGAGGCCCGACATGTACACCTGTGCCGAGGGGTGAGGTACAGAGCTAGTATCACAGATAAAATGAGACCCTGGAAACCAAACTTGGATAGCAGAGTTCACATATATTTCCAGTGTACTCTGTCGAACGCCTTCTCTGCATCTATGGATAGTAGCAGAGAAGGCGTTCGGGCCACTGCAGCAAAATGAATAAAATTTAATATTCTCCTAGTTGCATCAAAAGCTTGTCTCTCCCTAATGAAGCCAATCTGGTCGGTTTGGATTAAGGTTGGGATGATGTCAGTGAGACAGTTTGCCAGTAACTTAGTGTACACTTTAACATCAGCGTTCAAAAGTAAAATTGGCCTAAAATTGGCCGGGGTTGTAGGATCTTTGCCTGGTTTAGATATTGCAACTACATACGCTTTCAGCATCTCTGGGGGGAACAAGGAGGATTGGGCTGCTTATGTAAAAGCTGTGGTTAAGTGGGGGGGGAGCATTGTGCTGAAGGTTTTGTAGTATTAGTTGGGGAAGCTGTCGGAGCCAGGTGATATCCCATTGCGTAAGGATTCTAGAACTTTCTCTACCTATTTTTGGGTGAAGGGAGAATTTAGGGGTTGTAGCTGTGTGTCAGAGAGCTTAGGAAGATTCAGGTTTTTGAGGAAATCGGAGATAGCCTCAGTGTTGGGTTGTGGGGTGTTGGGGTCTGTCTTAAGGTTTTATAGGGTACTGTAGTAGTCTGCAAATTGGTTGGCTATTTCTTGTGGGTTCACCACCTTGTGGTTAAGAGTAGGGTATACTAAATGTGAGATCCTGGACTTGGTTTATGCTATTTTGAGTCTGTTAGCCAGAAATTTGCCAGCTTTGTTTGCATTTGCGTATGTTTGGAGTTTTAAGCGACGCAAGTGCTTATCATATTGGTATATTAGTGATACTCTTAATTCCTCTCTAAGCCTATGGAAGGTTTGTGAGAGGGCTGATGTGGGGGCGGATTTGTTTTTGGATTCTAATTTGTGTATTTCAGCAGTGAGGTTGTTGAGTTGAAGGTTGTAGATCTTTTTGGCTCTGGCTCCTTGTTGAATTAGCATACCCCTGATGAAGGCCTTATGGGCATTCCATAGGGGGGAGGGATTTTCAAAAGATGTGGCATTAGAGCAAAAGAAGTCTTGCAGATGTTGAGAGGCCATGTTATAAGTTTTGGGATCATATAATACTCTAACATTGCAGCACCAGATGGGGGTAGAGGGGGAGACAATGCGTTCTTTTACTACTGTAGAAATAGCAACATGATCTGACCAGGTAATGTCATGAATGCTAGATGAGGAGATCTTTTGCAGTAGCCATTTATCCGTAATAAAAATATCTATGTGTGAGTATGTAAGATGTCTAGAAGAGAAGTAGGTGTAGTCTCTTTCATTTGCAGGATGGCACCTCCAGACATCATACAGGTCTTCTGAGTGGAGCAGGTGATGGTGCGAGGGCATGTGGTATCTCCTGTGAGAGTTATGCTGCTTACAGATGATCGGACATTCCGACAACAAAATCCTGGATTTATTTCCGATGGATGTTGGCTCAAACTTGTCTTGCATATACACGGTTGCACAAATGTTGTCGGAAATGCTGATCGTCAAGAAAGCGTTGACGTACAACATGTACGACGAGCCAAGAAAAATGAAGTTCAATAACCAGTGCGGCTCTTCTGCTTGATTCCGAGCATGCGTGGAATTTTGTGCGTCAGAATTGTGTACACACGATCGGAATTTACGACAACGGATTTTGTTGTCGGAAAATTTGAGAACCAGCTCTCAAATTTTGTTTGTCGGAAATTCCGACAAAAAATGTCCGATGGAGCCTACACATGGTCAGAATTTCCGACAACAGGCTCACATCGAACATTTGTTGTCGGAAATTCCAACCGTGTGTAAGCGCCATTAGAGTTAAGGTGGGGGTCTACCGTGAGGTTGAGGTCACCGCATAGTAGGAGGTGTTCATACTTGACTGAAGTGATGCGCTTATTACGAAACGGAGTTGGTGTGAGTTAGGGCCTATGAAATCCAACCACAAATCTCTACTTTTTGGCCCCATGAGATTTTACTCTCAGATTTTGACATTTCTTGTGACTGTTGGCATTAGTACAGAAAGTGATGGGAAATTTCAAATTTCAAAGATAAGCTGTCATCAAAATATGAGTAGAGGAGGAATCTCTTAGTAGGGACCCTTGCTTTGGTGACAACTGTCAAAGGACAGATTACCTACTAGGTGTAGGGAGATTTTCTCTGACTTCCTCTGAGAGATTGGAATCTGATTGTTTAATTGGACAAGGGGTGGGCAGAAGGGACGGCTGCCCTGGGCACTGTGGTATAATGTGAGGTGGGGGGCAACATAAGGAGATTGGGAGTAGGGGATTTGTGTTGAGTGGGGGAAGTTTGGGGGCAGAAGGGGGTAAGCATTTTTCTAGGAGGGGAAATTTGTGGTTGTGTGCTAGGAAAGGTGATTTGGGGGTAATTTGTGTTGGGGGGGGGGAGGATTTGTGCTAGGAGGGGGGATTTGAGGTGTTTGTGCTAGAAGAGGTGATATGGTAAAGGGTTGAAGGGACTGGTATGCTGGGGGGGATTTTAATTTTTTTTGGGGGGAGGGGATTTGTGCTAGTAGGGATTAATGAGGTGCATTTGTGCTAGGAGGGCAAATGTGGGAGGGGAGAGGAGATTTGTGCTAGGATGGGGGATTGGGGGGTATATGTGCTGGGAGAGGGGATTTGGAGAGGATGTATACTTGGAGGGGATTGAGTAGTAGTGGAATTGTGCTAGGAGGGGACATTTTCTTTTTGCGGTGGGGGGGGGAGGTTTGTGCTAGTAGCGATGAATGGGGTGTTTTTGTGCTAGGAGGGGAAATGTGGGGGGAAGAGCAGGATTTGTACTAGGAGTGGGGACTGGGGAGGGGAGTGCTGGGAGGGGGATTTGGAGTGAGAGGAGAGAATATACTGTATCTTTGGAGGGGAAATTTAAGGGCTAAAGGAATTAGGAGTGATTTTTTTTTCTTTTTTTTTGGGGGGGGGGGGGGGTTGTGCTAGGGAGGATTTGAAGAGAGAGAGCATTTGAGCTGGGAGGGGGGATAGAGGGGCAAGATTTGTGCTGGGAGGGGGCATTTCAGCAGGGGGTGGATTTGAGCTGGGGGGGGTGGGGGGGGGACAAAATGTATGCTGGCAAGGGGCGGATTTGTCCTGGGAGGAGGGGGGAATTTATGCTTAGGGGCAAAGCATGATGACACATAAGTTCATATATCTTGGGGGGGTTTGGCATGTTCGCCCTGGGCCCTAGATGAACTTGTCCCGGTATTGCATGGATATCATTACCTCTGAAGGTATGCTGTATCTGACATCAAGCCATCAGACAACTGCAAACCATACACAACTGCACCAGATTTTGCACTCTTCAGTTGTAGAAAATTAACCCCAATTAGTTATTACTGGGAAAATTTGAGGAGAGGGTATAATTACATTTTCAGGACGATTGAAATGTGTCCTGAATGTTTCGGAGTTGGTCTTTAAAATGTGCTTTGCTTTCCTCGATGACTTTTCTCTCCTGCTATTAGTTTTAACTCTCTTCATCAACATTATTCACTTCAATTTGCATTACTGGTTTTAATTACTGTGTGTAAACGTTCGCATTAATCACTCCAATTTTACATCTCTCACTTCATAGGAAGATCATGCTGTGCTCAAATTCAGAAAGAGAAATTGCAGGAGCAGCAAAGGTAAACTCAACGTGTCAGATTTTCCAGGCAGTTGCTTTAGTTTTGCCACTTAGATAATTAACTTGGAAGTCATACATACATTATCTAGATGTGCCACAATAAGTGATTAATATGGTCTGCATTTCCAGTGTGTGATTATCTGCAGGCAACTGAGCTAGAACAGCAAGAAAGCTAGAGATAGATAGATAGATAGATAGATAGATAGATAGATAGATAGATAGATAGATAGATAGATAGATAGATAGATAGATAGATCATATAGATGGATCAATAGATATATTGGATGGATGGAGTGATAGTAGGGATGGGCAAACGGTTCAGCCCGAGCATAAGTTCGAGCCAAACTTTGCTTGTTCGGATGTCCGGTGAACACCGAACAATATGCGGTGTTCGGGGTAAATTCAAAAGCCGCCGGAACACCCTTGACCTCCCTGGCGATATGATTATTTCAGATTTTAGGTGCTGAAAGCGGTACCATTATTTTGCATGGAAATTTGGCGTTTTATATTGTAGGTCTGTAAATCTTAACAATAACACACTTAAATCTGTCCAAACCAGAGTCTAGTAGATATCCCGGGTATGATAAAGTTTGAAACACAAAAACATAAATTATAATATAATAAATAAAAATAAATAATTTAAAAAAATAAAAATAAATAGTAATAAAATAAATTTCCCCACAATTCACTAGCGCTCAATTCTGCAAGTGTTCTAATTTACTATCGCTGTTTTCTAGCTGGTCTAAAGCCACTTTTGACGTAAAGGGACACTTTTTGGTTGCTATGGACAATCTCCAGTTTCCAGGCAGAAAGAACAGTGTATATCATGTAAAACTGCATGCAGGGCATGGGCCAAAGCACTGGGGACAAAAGGGATGTGAAATCATTTCATACAGTACTGTAATCTGTAAGATTACAGTACTGTATGTGTTATGATTTTGACTTTTTTTTTAATTTGCCGCCAGGCTCCGCCCCAGTGCGTCGCGATGCTCGCAGGGAACGGAGCCTGGCACAGAGAGGCTTCGGAGGAGGACGGAGCCCTCGGACACTGCGGGGGACATCGCAGGATCCCGGGGACAAGGTAAGTAAGGAGGCACCAGGATCCTGCGATGTAATCCCGAGTGTGGCTCGGGGTTACCGCTAATGGTCCTGAATTTTAACCCCGAGCCACACTCGGGAAAACCGCCAAGGAGGCTACAGTCTATGGAACACTAACATGAAAAATCAAAAGTGCTCATTTTAAAGGCTTATATGCAAGTTATTGTCATAAAAAGTGGGACATGTATCAATGCAAAAAAAAGTTTTAAAAACAGCCGTTTTTTTCGGGAGCAGTGATTTTAATAATGCTTAAAGTGAAACAATAAAAGTGAAATATTCCTTTAAATATCGTACCTGGGGGGTTGTCTATAGTATGCCTGTAAAGTGGCGCAGTTTTCCCGTGTTTAGAACAGTACCACAGCAAAATGACATTTCTAAAGCAAAAAAGTCATTCAAAACTGATTGCGTCTTTAATGAATTGTCTCGACAATATAGATAAAACTCATTGAAAAAAACGGCATGGGTTCCCCCCCAGTCCATTACCAGGCCCTTTGGGTCTGGTATGAATATTAAGGGGAACCCTGAACCAGAAATTTAAAATTGTGTGGGGGCCCCCCAAAATCCATACCAGGTCCTTGAGGTCTGGTATGGAAATTAAGGGAAACCCTGTGCCAATTTTTTTTTTTTAAATGGCGTAGCGATCCCCCCAAAATCCATACCAGACCCTTCAGGTCTGGTATGGATTTTAAGGGGAACCCTGCGCCAACATTTAAAAAAAATGGCATAGGGATCCCCCCAAAATCCATACCAGACCCTTATCCAAGCACACAACCAGGTAGGCCAAAAGGAAAGAGGGGGGACGAGAGAGCGCCCCCCCTCCTGAACCATACCAGGCCACATGCCCTCAACATGGGGAGGGTGCTTTGGAGTAGCCCCCCAAAGCACCTTGTCCCCATGTTGATGGGGACAAGGGCCTCATCCCCACAACCCTTGCCCGGTGATTGTGAGGGTATGCAGGCGGGGGGCTTATCGGAATCTGGAAGTCCCCTTTAACAAGGGGACCCCCAGATCCCAGCCCCTCTCATGTGAATTGGTAACGGGGTACACTGTACCCCTACCATTTCACAAAAGAAAGTGTCCAAAATAGTAAAAAAGACAAGGGACACTTAGGGACAAGTCCTTTATTAAAAGATAAAAAAAAATAAAAATTTCCCACTATGTCCATTCATCTTCTATCACGCTGCCCGACGAGCCGAAAAAAAAATGCAACAGCTCCACCTTCATGGGAGGCTCCCACCGAGTGACGCTTCTTCTTGGTGACAGTTCTTATATAGCTGAGGGCGGGGCCACCTGGTGACGTAAATGGGTGACCTTGCCTTCCTCTAACGTCACGAGGTGTCAGAGGGGGGGTGGGGTCACCCGCTTAAGTCATCGATTGGCTCCCACCCTCAGCTGTATAAGAACTGCAACATATCTTTTTCTCCATTCAGCAGAAGAAACAGAGGAAAGTTTACTGTATCATCACTGTGATAGCCAATCACAGGCTACCATAGGGGGTTATTTACTAAAGCAGGAGAGTGCAAAATCAGGCTCATTTCTGCATAGAAACCAATCATCTTCCAGGTTTTATTGCCAAAGCTTAATTGAACAAGATGAGGTTAGAAGCTGATTGGCTACCATGCACAGCTGCACCATCCTCGAAGTGCACCAGTTTTAATAAATCTACCCCATAGTGACCACATGATCAAATGTTAGTATGAGACTAGGAGTTGTCAGTGACAGCTTAGTCTCTGTGCTGGGAGCAGGCTATGCTATGCACATATATGTGATGCCTCGGAAGAAGGCCCGCTTCAGTGACACCGCATATACACTATATAAGCAAAATTATTGTGATGCCTGCCTTTACACTCCTCCCAAAGGTGTTCTATTGGGTGAAGGTCAGGACTCTGTGCAGACCAGTCAAGTTCCTCCACCCCAACCTCACTCATCCATGTCTTTATGGACCATGCTTGGTGCACCGGTGCACATTTATGTTGGAACAGGAAGGGGCCATCCCCAAACTGTTCCCACAAATTTGGGAGCATGAAATTCTGACGCCTGACGCCTTAAGAGTTCCCTTCACTGGAACTAAGGGGCCAAGCCCAACCCCGGAAAAACAATACCGCAACATAACCCCCCTCCACTAAATGATTTGGACCAGTGCACAAAGCAAGGTCCATAAAGACATAGATGAGTGAGTTTGGGTTGGAGGAACTTGACCCGGGCCTGCACCTCAACCCGATAGAACACCTTTGGGATGAATTTGAGCGGAGACTGCGAGCCAGGCCTTCTCATCCACATCAGTGCCTGACCTCACAAATGCGCTTCTGGAAGAATGGTCAAACATTCCCATAGACAGACTACTAAACCTTATGGACAGCCTTCCCAGAAGAGTTGAAGCTGTTATAGCTGCAAAGGGTAGGCTAACTCAATATTGAACCCTACGGACTAGGACTGGGATGCCTTTAAAGTTCATGTAAAGGCAGGCGTCCCAATACTTTTGGTAATATAGTGTATCAAGAGGGTGTCAACAGGTTAATCAGATCAGCCCTTGCTGCTGTCTCTTACCTTGTGACTTACTACATTTCTTTTGCATTATTCAGGTCAGTGACAAGAGGCTGTAGCTCTCCTCCTCTACTCCTTAGGACTGCAAGTGTTGAATGTCCTCTCTCAAATGCCCAAATCACTGACGTCGAAGCTTTCCATTGGCTGTCAGAGTAGTCCATCAGAGGGGTCCTCAAAGAGTCCCAAAGACTCCAAACAGTGGTGTCAAGAGGTCATATTGCATGGGCCAGCAACATGACCAATTAATAGGCCTAGACAGCATTGGATGATAATTGGTCTTCACTACCAGAAGAGGCACTGAAGAAAAAATAGGCATATTTTAAAATTGTGAATGGGTGGATGCAGGTGGCATAGAAAAGATTGGGAGTCTTTATCCTTAAAGCCCATCTCTGGGCAACTAAAAAAAAATTAACCCTTGCAGTGGTACTGCAATGGTTAATTGCTTGCAAGGGGGAGTGCTGTATAGTGATTGTAAACATTATTTTTTTTTTACCAGACTCCTTAAAACCCATCCATGGACCCCTGTTTAAAGCGGGGGTCCACCTATCTATCGTTTTTTTTTTTTTTTGAGTTAATTCACAAACTTTTCTTCTCAGCATTACATACTCACATATTGTGTGTAATATGTCCGCCTGTGTCAGATTTCGGTGGAAAGAATAACTTATATTATTCACTGCAGGCGGTTTCCATCTTCATTGTGGGCATTTGAAGCCCACAAGCATTTATTTCCTGGATGTGGTGAATGCTGTGCTCCCAGCATTCACCGCTCATTCCCGCACATGCTCAGTGGCATCCTGGGAAGCCTGAGACTAGCTCCCAGGAGTCTGGGAGAGGCTAGAAACACGCCTACTCCCACGGGAGGAGAACCAGGAAGTGCAAAGAAGAATAGAAAAATAAAAGGTAATTACGGCGATTTAAATTTTTTTAAATGGCATGTCAGCATCTAGGCAAGGAAGAGAATACATACAGATATTGTTCAAAATTTGGGTGGAACCCCGCTTTAAGAAACCCTATTTCATTGAGTACTACAAGCCGACAGCCGCAAAGGCTGTCAATACTTGTAGTTTTCCAATTTACAGAACAGTTTGAATGAATGATGTGGAGCCTCACACAGCCATGTTTTTTTTTTAAATTGTGACAGTGAGCTGGAGGAGAAGATCCTAAGCTCGCTGTCACAATCTAGTCTAGGAGAACAGAAAAAAAAAAAGATTTACTTGCCTGTTCTTCTGCTCCTCTCCACAAGCTAAAGCGGTCCTCGCAGCTTCTTCTCCCCTGCACTCCAATGGTCTTGGATTTTGAATTCATAAAGACAAAAATAGGGTTCGAAACCCTGCATTGAATGCTGAGGGACAGTCCACCACTGGAGCGTGGGGGAGAGTCATCTGCCAACAAGCAGAGGATCAGGTAAGTAAAGCTGTTTCTCCTCTCCTCTAGATAAAACAAGCTTTTAACCCTTGCAGTGGGGCTGTGCCCAGGTTAATTTCTTAGTTGCCCAGAGTTGAGGTTTAACATAAAAAAGAAAAAAAAATCTGATACTATGTCCCCTTTAAACATAGAACCTGGCAATAAACCGATAAGCCCCTAGTTTGATGGATATAGCTATAGCAACATCAGAAGCTTCTATCCTGCAGCTTGGCTGGGATAATCAAACAGTTCTGTATCGTGTAATATCATTTTAAGTGTTTGAAGAAATATACCCAGGCCAATCACAAATAACGCACCTTTTCTTTTTTTTTTTTTTATGAAGCAAGGCAGCCAGAGAGTGTAATATCCACATGAGATATAACTGGCTTTCTTTAGTGAGTTGAACTGTACATTAACAGCAGAAAACTATTTTCTCTTTCCAGATAACCGCCAATGAAAGACATCATTTTTCCCCTCTACGGAACAATGGATTTCTCCAAACTCTCTCAAGTTCATTCCATTATGAATAAATACAATTTGACACATTAATAAGATTTCGTCCCACAAAGGATACATGTATAATTGTTTTTCTTCCTCTTGTTTTGTGTCGGCACACTTCTGCAATTTTTAATGCGGAAAAATGTGTTTTCTGAGGGAATCCATTACTAAGAAAAATAATGAAAATAATTTTAAAAAAAAAGGTATGGTCATTTTCAAACAGAAACAATGTTTGTTTTTGGTCAACTTAATTTTTAACTGATTTTTATTTACTATTTTACTGTTCATAAAAAAATATTTGCATTACAAAAAAAAAAATAATAATAATAAAATGGGCCTTATCTCAAATAGTGAATATTTTCTATAATATAGACAACATACAGAAATTTTAATTGTGAGTAAAAAGTATTCTGAAAGGTTTGTGTCTTGAATCTCCACTGAAAAATAGCAGTATGTCTCATGTGTCTACAGAAAATAGTTGTATATCTGCAGTGTGAGATCATCTAAGGCAGTGGTCATCAACCCTGTCCTCAGGGCCTACCAACAGGTCAGGTTTTATGTATTACCTTGGGGAGATGCAGACTAGAATACTGCAATCACTGAGCAGCAAATGATATCACCTGTCATGTATTTCAGTTATCTTGCAAACCTGGCCTGTTAGTGGGCCCTGAGGACAGGGTTGATGACCATTGATAAGGCATTACTACCTGTGACTGCTAGTCTCCTGAGATTTGAAATCAGATTTCGTGATGTGACTACTGTGTTACTCACTGTTCTCCTTGCTGGAGGAGAAGCTGGATTTGAGAACCTCCTGTGCAAGATTTTCTCTGCTTCTGCTTTATTCATTCTTTGGATCTGTGCCTACTAAACCTCAACTGCTTTATTATTCAGTCATCATGTGACCAGTCATCGATGGTCAGCTGTGGCATGAAGAAGCAAAACCCTTTTAAGATGGCAGCCTGCACACAGAAAAAAAAAAAACAGTACCAAACAAAGCATGGTAAGTCAGTAATGAAGAAAAGAACAGCTACAGGAAGATTACAGGCAATAACAGACCTTTATCCTTTGCTTGCCTTTTTTTTTAAAACACCATAGACAACCATGAGAACAGAGCAGAGAGGAGGATGGGGAGCAGTTCCCGCTCTAACACATTATGCATGTAAATTAGAGCTTAAGTTATTGAGTTCTGTAAACACTTGGCTATTTTCGAAACAGGAGGTATAGGTAGCCTGAAAAATATATTTTTTAGTCCTGGCCATAATAATTATATATATTGTGCAAAATCACTAAATATGTGTGAAGGTTCTTATCTATCTAGGCCAGTTTTTCTCAATCTTTTTTCAGTCAAGGCACCCTTTAAAATTATGGACAGTCTGGAGGCACACCATTGCAAAATGTAAAAAGCTATTCTAATCGCTTCACATAATGCAGCAACATTCACATGTAGGACACCCACCGTTAGAGGTGATTTATTCTTCCAAAGCAAATACACTCTTGCACACTGGTATTGACTAGTATTCCAGTGTTTCTCTTCCCCCTCAATTTCTCTCTATCAGTCTGCTAATGTCACCCCAGTGAGGAGAGGAACACAGGAGGGTCCAACAAGGAGGCTATGAATGCAACAGACATCCTTCTTAGTAACTGATGACGTCATTGGTTGTTAGGATGCCAGTGTCTAGAAAGTCGTAATGATGCATAATGAAAACTTGTGGCTTTGTGTAACTAAAAGGGAGGCTTGATCCACCTGGCTGATGCATTTTTAGGCATTTTGCCAAGGCACCCCTGAGGAAACTTCAAGGCACCCCTGGGTTGAAAAAGACTGATTTAGGCCATGGTATGGGCAGTTGCAGTTAGTCACATTCAATTGTTGACTTGTTCTGTAATGTTAAAGTTTTTTTTCTATAACTGGCAAAACATCTTCAACATTATAAAACAAATCAGGTTAAGTGTGACTAACTACTACTAGACAAAAATATTATAGATTACCTTTGAATAGAAACAGTATTTTCACTACACATTCTTGGATATTAATATTTTACTTGAATGATATTGTATGCAATGTTAGCATTTTTATTTGCTTGCCATTGCATATTTTATTATAGCAGTATATCATATATGGATTGGTAGCTTCTTCTTTGAGTAGTTCTCTATATATAGTTACATAGTAGGTGAGGCTGAAAAAAGACCATCAAGTTCAACCTATGTGTGTGATTATATGTCACTATTATATTGTATATCCCTATATGTTGTGGTCACTCAGGTGCTTATCTGATAGTTTCTTGAAACTATCGATGCTCCCCGCTGAGACCACCGCCTGTGGAAGGGAATTCCACATCCTTACCGCTCTTACAGTAAAGAACCCTCTACATAGTTTAAGGTTCAACCTCTTTTCTTCTAATTTTAATGAGTGGCCACGTGTCTTGTTAAACTCCCTTCCGCGAAAAAGTTTTATCCCTATTGTGGGGTCACCAGTATTGTATTTGTATATTGAAATCATATCCCCTCTCAAGCATCTCTTCTCCAGAGAGAACAAGTTCAGTGCTCGCAACCTTTCCTCATAACTAATATCCTCCAGACCCTTTATTAGCTTTGTTGCCCTTCTTTGTACTCGCTCCATTTCCAGTACATCCTTCCTGAGGACTGGTGCCCAGAACCAGCCGGACCAGAGTCTTGTAGAGCGAGAGAATTATCGCTTTATCCCTGGAGTCAATCCCTTTTTTAATGCATGCCAATATTCTGCTTGCTTTGTTAGCAGCAGCTTGGCATTGCATGCCATTACTGAGCCTGTCATCTACTAGGACCCCCAGGTCCTTTTCCATCCTAGATTCCCCCCCAGGGGTTCTCCCCCCAGTGTATAGATTACGTTCATATTTTTGCCACCTAAATGCATTATTTTACATTTTTCTACATTAAACCTCATTTGCCATGTAGTTGCCCACCCCATTAATTTGTTCAGATTTTCTCGCAAGGTTTCCACATCCTGCGGTGAAGTTATTGCCCCGCTTAGCTTAGTATCCTCAGCAAATACAGAGATTGAACTGTTTACCCCATCCTCCAGGTCGTTTATGAACAAATTAAATAGGATTGGTCCCAGCTCAGAATCCTGGGGGACCCCACTACCTACTCCTGACCATTCCGAGTACTCTTCATTTATCACCACCCTCTAAACTCGCCCTTGTAGCCAGTTTTCAATCCATGTACTCACCCTATGGTCCATGCCAACGGACCTTATTTTGTACAGTAAACATTTATGGGGAACTGTGTCAAATGCTTTTGCAAAATCCAGATACACCACGTCTATGGGCCTTCCTTTATCTAGATGGCAACTCACCTCCTCATACAAGGTTAATAGATTGGTTTGGCAAGAACGATGCTTCATGAATCCATGCTGATTACTGCTAATGATACCGTTCTCATTGCTAAAATCATGTATGTCATCCCTTATCATCCCCTCCAAGAGCTTGCATACTGTTGATGTTAGGCTAACTGGTCTGTAATTCCCAGGGATGTATTTTGGGCCCTTTTTAAATATTGGTGCTACATGGCTTTTCTCCAATCAGCTGGAACCATTCCCGTCTGGCAATTACTTGACTGAGTTTCCTAAGTATCCTCGGATGCAAGCCATCTGCTCCCGGTGATTTATTAAGTTTAAGTTTAAGTTTAAGTCTAATTTTAATTCTGTCCTCTGTTAACCATAGAGGTGCTTTCTGTGATTTCTCATGAGGATAAACACTGCAGTTTTGGTTACTGAAGCCCCCCAATTCACTCGTGAAGACTGAGGAGAAGAATAAATTCAATACCTTTGCCATCTCCCCATCCTTTGTAACCAGATGACCTTCCTCATTCTTTATGGGGCCAATATGGTCTGTCCTCCTTTTTTTACTGTCTACATACTTAAAAAAATTCTTGAGATTTATTTTTCTTTCCTCCGCTATGTGTCTTTCATGTTCTATCTTAGTCACCCTAATTGCACCCTTACATTTCTTGTTGCATTCCTTATAAAGTCTAAATGCTGAATGATGATCCCTCAACCTTGTATTTTTTGAAGGCCTTCTCCTTTGCTTTTATACGCAATTTTACATTGGAGTTAAGCCATCCAGGACTTTTGTTCGCTCTTTTAAATTTATTACCCAATGGGATGCATTGGCTAATGCCCTTATTTAATATGCTCTTAAAGCAAACCCATATCTCCTCCGTGTTCTTTGTTCCCAAGATTATATCCCAGTTTATGCCTTCTAGCAAAGTTCGTAGTTTAGGGAAGTTGGCTCTTTTGAAATTCAGTGTCTTGGTTTTATATTTTATGTAATGTAAATAAATTGCTCTCTATTTCAGGAACCTTTTACCACCCTTTCCACCTGCTGATGGCATTGTAGCTTTTAATAGGTCAGCATGTGCTTCCGAGGACTGCCAGCAGGTGTCTCTTTGCATATACTTGGCTGGGGCAAAACAGTGGTGTATTGGTTAGCACTTGTATCTGGCAAGAACCAAGACCCCCAGTTCAAATCTAGCAAGAACACTAACCGCATGGAGTTTTCATGTTCTCCCTGTGCTTGAATGGGTTTCCTCCCACACAAAGACATGCTGGTAGGTTAATGGACCTGTTTTATGATTGGTCCTGTGTGGGACTGATGTCTATGTAATTATAATATCTTCACTGTTGGGAGGTTACATATTTCTGCCTCTCCTTCAGCCACATATTTTCGCTAGAATTCGCTTCATGGTCCTTGTGCTGTTCTGACCTCCTCTCAACCCTAATGCTAGAGAAAAAATAACTGCTTTTACCCCATGTGTGAGACACATGTGCTGAGATGTGATAAACCAATAAATACTTGTGAAATTTAAGAATATACAATGCATATCAAATGCCATACAATAAAGTGAAATACTATCAATATCAAAAGTGCCCAGTGAAAATCAGTATAAAGTGACGAATAATAAAAGTGCAAAATTCTTGAAAAGTGCATAAGTCTATTCAGAAAGTGCATTTTGTGAACTGGAACAAATCTTTAAAGCAAGGGTTACTGTGCTGTATGAAAGAGAGGCAGGTGAATTCCAATTGTATCTCCACCTAGCTTTCTTCCAACACTACCAGTGCCCCCACCTGGTTGTACACTCACCGGAATGTCAACCGGAATATTGTCTTGTTTTTTTTCCTATAAAAATAACAAGCATGTTATACTTACCTGCTCTGTTGCAGTGGATTTGCACAGAGCAGCCCAGATCCTCCTCTTCTCGGGTCCCTCTTCTGTGATCCTGGCTCCTCCCTCTTGTTCGATGCCCCCACAGCAAGAAGCTTGCTATGGGGGCACTTGAGCCAATTCACAGCTCCCTTTGTCCATTCAGACACGGAGTCACGCCCCGGCCCCTCCCCCTTTCTCCTGATTGGCTAGCCGACCTTGATTGACAGCAGTGGCAGCCAATGGCGCCGCTGCTGTGTCTCAGCCAATCGGAGGGGGGTATCTCGGATTGCTGAGACACTCCTGGTCATCGCTGGACAGAGAGGGACCTCAGGTAAGTATTAGGGGGACCGAGGGGGGCTGCTGCACACAGAAGGATTTTTATCTTAATGCATAGAATGCATTAAGATATTACACCTTCTGACTTTACAACCCCTTTAAACTTACACTCAGGGAGGTCTCAAGAGTTTTTCCAATGACCAGCATTATACTGTCCAGAATCCTGTGCACTCCATTCCCAGATGGTTATAGGAGAGAGAGAACAAGCCAGCCACTATCTTGTACTATATTTATTGAATTCCGCTTAAAAATATAAGACGGTATTGCGCTTAAAATTTTCTGGTGCCTATACTTTTGCGGAACAGCCACCACTCCAGACCATCCAAGGAGCCGGCATGTTTCCAAACAGCAGAAGTGGTGCAGTAACCAGAAGTCCCGTCCCTTACTCGTTTCGTCACTTCAAGGACATCATTACCTTGCTAGTTTCTGCCCTACCCTGCCTCAGCCTTGGTTGTTGATATGCAGTAATCATTGCTTAGTGACCTGTCTCTCTGAACACAATAAGGGTTTTTAAGCGCCCTAAATTTTAGTAAAAATCTGTTAATTTCAGTGACATTTCGCCACTTAGGAGAACTTAGGTAGGTTTGGGTAAAAGAACACAGACCAGAAGTTACATCAAAGCCGGGACCAACTTCTTTCCTTGTAGATAGAGCCTGGATGGGCAGTGATCAGACAGGGATTTTTTGTAAGCGAGTTTTGATACTTATTTTTTAACAAATGTGTTATGGTTTTACACTAAGTGTCACTCTGTTTCATGGTGAAGTGTGCCCTAGAGGGTATAAGATGGTGATTTAGAAACAATTTCACCCTGGAAAGGAGCAACCACATTGGCCTAGCTGATTTATGCTAGTCATATTCAGAAGGTTAGTGGCAGTACAACAGCTACATAAAAGGTTATGTAGGGAGGTGATAGGAGGGGCAGAGGAGCTGGGTCAGCATAGAGAGAATTTAGACACTACCAGAACAGGAGAGGGCTATGATGTGCAAATATGGAGTTGCCCATGCTATGAAATTGGCTTTCTGGAGTTGATTTACTAAAACTGGAGAGTGCAAAATCTGGTGCAGCTCTGCATAAAACCAATCAGCTTCTAGGTGCCCTGATTATCAGTGTAGATGTCCCTTTAACAGAAGCTGGTTATCAGCTCCCCTCTCCTCACGCTGAGAACGTGAGGAAAGGAGTGCCGATAACTGGCTTCTGTTTACATCGTGATCAGCTGTCATTGGACACAGCTGATCACGTGGTAAAGGGTTGCTGTGTATTGGCCCTTTACTCCAATCTGTAATCAGCTGAGTCTGAAGGACTCAGCAATCACAAAGCGCACCACCCATGCATGGCAGGGGGCGTGCAGGCCTACGCTGTAGCTGTCATTCGGCTATAGCATGGGCGCAAAGTGGTTAATGGAACAAGCTGAAGTTAGAAGCTGATTGGCTACCATGCACAACTGCACCAGATTTTGCACTCTCCAGTTTTAGTAAATCAACCCCTTTATGTAGTGTGTTAATTTCCTAGCAAGTTCAGAGGCGCATTGCATGTCAATAGAAATCATCTTTAGTAGAACTAAAGGCAAAACCTTTTTTATCATTATGGATAGAATAAGGGAAGGATATAACTATATGGTTTCTTACCATCTGTGTCTCTTTGAGGAGATTTCCCTCTACGTCCTGTGCCAAAGTCAAAACAGGAAGTTGGAGGAATCCCTTTGAAGTGAGGGAATCCTTGGTTGTCAACATGGTCACCAACATTGAAAGGTTACCCCTATATTCCTGTTTTGCTGACAACCCAAAATTTGGTTTTTCATTCAATTTCTCTCTTGGTGATAAACAGGACAAAGATTGGCTGAAACTTCATTTTTTCTGTGCTTTTATCTGCAGTCTTGTAAGTTGGAGTCAGGATCTCTTTATCGAGATTGAGAGCCTGCACCTCTGTGAAATTTCCTCAAAGACAAAATCTGTCATTTTAAAATCAATTTCAGCAAAACCATTATGCATGACCCTAATTGCTGACTCTGCCCTCACTGGGGAATTCAACCTTTCAATCCAAAGTTTAAAACAAAGTTTTAAAAAAATTAAAAAGTGACCAGGTTGACTGTCTAATATTTGTAGATATCCACCATCTGCAGATTTCCTAATCAGAGTTGGAGCTAATTCTGCCAGTACCAGTTTACGTATCTCTCATTACAAAAGTAATCATGGTCCCAAATTCCAAGAAACAATGACAAGCAGTCTGAAAAGTTGAGAGAACTGGTGCGGGTCATATGCTATTAGGTTGATAAGGTTGACAGGAGACATCATCAGGATGCAGACAGAGGAACATTGAGTGCTGACATAGAATGAGATTGTCCAAAGGGTAATAGAACATCCTCCATCTCTCAGTTAGCATTTCCCCGTTTCAGATTTAGATGATAATGACAAGCTAGTTACCCTGTCATGATAATGTATGCAATCTTAAGGAATAATCTCAGCTCTTCTTAAAAGTTCTATCAATAGTGACATTGGGCTGACTAAGTCAATGCAGGGATATGTGATAATGGCGAGGGCGAAATGACAGCAAGACAAGTTATGTGAAGAGAGCAATAAAACAATGATGGGCATAATTAGAAATTGTGTTATTTTGCATAGTTTCAGAAGATCTTATTTCCAAATGTCAGCGATCACACCACTGTTCCTAGATGGTAACGATTTCAGACCCATGTCCATATAAGAAAGCTTACTCAGATTGGAGGAATTATTATAATGTAAATTATAACAATTACATTTCTGTCTATTGCACATTTACTAGCAATGGGTCCAGAAATATACCAAGCCCAATTCCAATTCCCAATTAAATGGGTACCCTACCTGTAGTCTAGCACTTACCTTCTCTGTCCCCTATAGACATACAGAGCAAGGTGGCCTGGAGACATTGAAGGAGGGCTGTAATAAAATGTTAAGATGCTCCAGAAACAGGACTGGGGCAAGGTGTGGGCAGGAGTACACACTGCACACACATTCCAGATCAGTGGCTGGCAACCAGTGGGCCTGTGGCTTCATGTCTGCTCAGACCTCTACTGTTGTCACACTGTGATCCATCATGTCCATTCTCCACCCCATCTGCCCCCAGCTTACACAAAAAAACACACCATGCAGTGAATGTCCATGAATGTGCAGTGCACACTATATGCCAACTATGGGTAGCCAGTGCAAGGGGGGAAGAAATGGGCATAGGGCGGTACATCCATTCTATAGTATGCATTAGCAGCACAGGAGGGGGTGCAATTCTGCATCCTTGCCCCAGGTGCTGGAAGAATCTGTCCTGGTAACAGTGGTGGCTGGTGCTCCATCAGTCCGGGGGGGGTGGCAGCAAACAGGCCTAACCACAGACATCCCCCCCGTCGCTCCAGCCTGCCACCACACACCATACCCACCCCCCCACCCCAACCCCCCAGTTGCTGGCTGGCTCACCCTCTGGCTCGCCAGGCCTGCCAGGCCCCCTGTCAGCCCTGCACTTACCCCATGCAGCTCATGGCTGCGGTGGCGTCTACCCCCCGCCTCCATGTCCTGGCTGTCCTGTCTCCTCCGTGTCCTGGCTGTTGCTTCTCCTCCCAGCCAATTGGGTCTTCAGACTCCCGGCTAATGGGGTCTTAGGACTCCCAGCCAATGGGGTCTCAGGACCCGCTTCTTGATTGGCCAGGAGGAGAAACAGGAAGACATTAGCGAATATGAATTCGCTAATGTCATACAACAGGGTGGGCTCACCATATGTGCATTGGAATTCATGTGTCCGGCTCCCTGCTTGGAGATTAGGGACCAGGTGCATGGATTGGGGGGGTGGCGCCTCTGTGCCCCTAATGAGCGGCCGCCACTGCCTGGTAAAGTTTGAAAGGCCACCCACATGCACATATGGTGGAGTTGTCCATTTATTCAATTTTACTGGGACAAAGTGTTAACTTTGATCACTTGAATCTAGCCTTAGATAATTGGACCTCTTGAACTCTTGAAATTAATCAAGGTGCCGATATAAATGCTCGATTACCCCACATCTTTTAAATGCTGCCAAATCCCTTATCCCTGCCTTTTGGGACAAAAAACTACCCCAACCGTCACTCATGTATACTGAAATTGTTTCTCATCCTCCTATACATAATGTTCTACACTTAGACACATCTTACTGATCTAACCAACAGTGTTTTCAAGACCGGGACCCCCCTTCTATGTTTTTCTTTCCTCTCCTACCCCCTTCTGCTCCTATTCTAATTGCCCAACACTTTTATTGTCCTACGTGAGGCTGTGCATCTCTTCATTTTTTTATGTTTTTAGAATGTTGTCCAACTAAACTCCTTATGTATTCATTGGGTGATACACATTTTTTCTTTTGTCTTCTATTATATACTAAATGTGCCTATTTTATGCTCTTTTGTGCTCACTAGGGTTGATTTACTAAAACTATTCGGTGCAAAATCTAATGCAGCTCTGCATAGAAATCAGCTTCCAGTTTTTTTTTTTTTTGGCAATGCTTAATTGAACAAGCTGGAGTTAGAACCTGACTGGCTACCATGCACAACTACACCAGACTTCTCACTCTCCAGTTTTAGTAAATCAACCCCACATAATATGCCATAATAAGTGTTCTGCTATCTGTATAAAAAAACCCTTAAAGTGGTCGTAAACTCTTTTTATTTATTTTTACCTATAGGTAAGCTTAAAATAAAGCTTACCTGTTGGCAAAATGAATATCTGTGCACTGATATTCAGTGTATCTGCAGCCGGTGACATCACCAGCACATGCGCTCTGAAGGAACAGCATACTCGTGTCATTCCTTCAGAGCTGTGGGCCGTGGCCAAAACTTCTGCGCGCATGCACGCATAGTGACGTCATTGCAACTCAGGCAGTCCATCGGCTGCATTGCGCGAACCCGGAAAGGGCTTCATTTCAAGGTAAGTCTTTCAAAATGTGCATACTAGCATATTATGATATTACTTTGCAGGATAAAACATTTTTTTTTTTTAAAGAAGAGTTTACTACTGCTTTAATAAACATATATTAAACTATACAAAGTTTGAAAAAATCTAAGCTGTGGAAATATTTCAATTTCTTTTAAAGGCAAAGGAATTGCTTTTAAAGAAATGGGGCAAGCCTGTAGGCTGCTATTTCTGACCTCTTCTGAAAATGATATTTTCCTGCCTGTCATGCCGTTCTGGAACAGGTATGCAGATCAGAAGTTTTAGGCTTCTCTCTGCACTCTTCCTTCAAGTCATTAATTTGAAAAGTAATAGAAAAAAGGAGATAGCCAGGCAACTATTATTTTTTGAAGAAGGTCAGCAAATGGCAGCACCCATATTTCTAAGGGCGTAGGCTTCCTTCAAGAGAGCGATACAGGGAAAACACAATTTTGTATTGAATTTATACATTAAAAAAATATTTATTCTGGTCTTTATTCTTTTTTTTTTTTGCATTGCTCTGTATTACAAATAATATGTAGGTGAAAATAAATATTGGTGAATATTGTCTTTTGACTATTGGCTTTTTTGGCATTAAATGTTGTGATTGAAATGATTAGTTTTGCTATATCGTAGTATGGGGAAGGATAAGAAAATTAAGAGGAGATATGGAAATAGGTGGAAGTTATAAGGAGAACATCAGGTAGTTACAGTGCGATTTGGATGTGTGAGCCAGGATGACCACTTTTCCATGCTTAGATTTTTCTAGCAACTAGTCTCTCCATTTCACATTGAAGGTTCAAATCTGTGATTGTATTGGAGATGGATGGGTGATCTGTAGTTTTCCAGAGTTTGGTGATGTTCAGTTTTGCTGCAAGAAGTAGGTGTAATATTACCACTTGTGACCTGGGGGGGGAATTTTTCTATCCCAAGGTGTAGTAATGCTAGCGAGGGATTAGGGATTGTCTCTGTGATATTGTGGAGATTAGAGCAGATATTTGTTTCCAGAAGGAGTTTATGGATCTGCAAAACCACAGGATGTGCGCTATGGTATCAGTGGTTCCACAGGTCCTCCAACAGGTGGAGGGGTGTCCTGGGAATAATTTGGAAAGATGGTAGAGTGTAAGATACCACCTGTGTATTGTTTTCCGGTACGATTCCTAATGATTAGAGCAGTGGGAAGCTGTAAAGGTGTGTTTAAAGGCATTTGACCACGTCGGGGACAATAATATTCAGTTCTTCTGCCCATTTTGAGAGGGATGTGGGTTGAGAGTAGGGCTGGTTGTCACTAAGGGCTGAGTACATTGAGGCTATACCATGTTTTGGGTACTTTGTGCATGTGTAGAAGTTGCAGAGTGGTTCAGGTATTTTATTTTAACCTCGTGGGAATTTTAGACGTTTGAAGAAAGTGGGAGATCCTCATATATGTAAAGGCTTCAGTTTGAGGGAGGTTGTATTCAGTTTAGAGTTCTGTGAGGGTTTTTAGAGTATCTTTATTGTAGAGGTCTGATATGCTACTAATCTTGTGTTTCTGCCAGTGTTGTGTACTTTAAGATTTGACAAATGCATTGTTAGCGTTCTGAGAGGGATAGGTAGTGTGTGAGACAGGCGAGCTATGGATGTCGTCTGGGTGAATTTCTTCCAGATTGTCAACGAGACTGTAATTGATGGGGAAGCAGTCATTGTGTTAGAAGGAAACCCTGCAGAAGTGATCAGGAGGATGTCACACAGGTTATTAGGTTTGTAGGAAGATGATTCTATGATCGACCAGGTTTTATTAGGAGTTGGGTGCCACCAGTAGTAAAGCTGATCCAGGATAGAAGCATAGTAGTAGGTTTGTATGTGGGGAAGACTCACACCTCCCTTTTTGTGATGTCTGGTTAGGATATAGTGAGCACATCTAGGTGGTTTAGTATCCCATACATATCTCAAAATGTGTGTTTATATTGAGGTAAAGAAGAAATGGGGTATAGGTAAAATTAGTGTGCTGAATAAGTAGAGTAGAATAAGGAAGAGATCCTTCCAGGAGGGACTTCTGTCTGTTTGTGAGATTCAGCGGGAGGATCAGGGACTTAAAGGAATTACGTTTATAGAAGGAGGCTGAGCTAAATTGGGTAATGATGTCTTGAATTGCAGGCATGGATTGGTCTGGGTTTGTGATCAGATGTATGACATCATCGGCAAAAAGGCTTATTTTATGTTCCATGTCATTGTGCATGATGCCTGATATGCGCTTGTACCCTCTAATCCTCGCTGCTAGAGGTTCCATAATCACAGCAAAAATGAGAGGGGAGAGCGGACAACCTTGGCAGGTGCCATTAGAGATCCCGAACGGTTTGAACTGGGTGCCATCAGTTAACAATCTAACTAAGGGGTTTGAGTAAAGTGAGAGTATTGCAGATTGAAGCCAGCCTTTGATTCCAAATTTAGATAGTACTGCTTTCAGGAATCCCCAGTGCACTCTGTCGAACGCCTTCTCTGTGTCTAAGGATAGAAGCAGAGAAGGCAGTCGTGATTGGGTGATTTGATGAATCAGATTGATGAGTCTTCTAGTTGCATCCGGAGCTCTCCGCTGATTGGGTAGGTGTTATAGTTGGGAGGTCAGTCAAGGATAGGAAGCTTTGCATGTTTGGTCTGTTGGTTGAGGAATACCTATGTCATTTGTAAGGTTGTAGAGAGAGGAGTAATAATCGCTAAAGGCATTAGCTATATCCTGTGGGTTTGTGAGAAGTTGTTTGTTGGTAGGGTGGTGGAGGGAGGCT
Organism: Aquarana catesbeiana; assembly: GCF_042186555.1. NCBI lineage: Eukaryota > Metazoa > Chordata > Amphibia > Anura > Ranidae > Aquarana > Aquarana catesbeiana. The sequence continues at coordinate 920,448,877 of NC_133324.1, forward strand.
ATTTTACACTTAACATGTTGGGCTTTGAACTGTCGGGCTAATAGAGCTCCAGCCTTATTACCTAGAGCAAAGTATTTGGCTTTAGTTATTTAAAGGTTGTTTTTCGCATTTATAGAGTAAAAGTGAGCAGAGTTGTTGTCGCTGCTCAAGGAGTTCGCAGGCTAGTTTGTGGGAGGGAGTCTGTTTGTTATGGTTCTCTAGGTGGGTAATTTGGGAAAGGACCTTGTTAACTTAAATAAAACCAAATATACTCTCTTACGGAAAGATAGTATTAACAGCGCTAATAAGGCTCTCAAGTGGTCTAAGGCTAGTAAATATAATAGCACTGAACTCTCAAGTAGATGAGAGTAATATAAACATAAAATTAATAATCATAAAACAGAAAGTCCAATGCAGTAGAATAAGAACCAATAGTCCCAAAAAGGTCGTTCCTGAAATACCAGCGATAGTATATGATATACCAGCAGCAGTAAGTGAACACCACTTGTATCTACTGCATAAACTCAAAGTTCTCGTATAAACAGTTCATTGCATATGACAGACCATGGTCAAAATAAGCGATTGTATTTCTTCTGGAGTGCACATATCCATGGGAAACTAAACCATCACCACATCACCGAGTGAATATCCCCTATGGATGTGAGCTTACTAGAGGTAAGAAAAAGATAAGCATGTCATCTCCTTTCTCCTTCAGAACGGCTCATCCACCAGCAGAATCCCTCAGTCCTCCTCAGTTAAGATATTGCAATGTCATGGTAAACACATGTGGAAAAATAGAAGGGGAGGGTCTCCATAGTGTAAAAGAAACCCCCTTTAATGAATGCGCTTACACAATAGAAAATTAAAAAAAGCCTGACATAGTCATCATCGGCTCACCGCTGGTCGGAGTTCCGTGCGGCCGCCCACCATGATGAGTCCCGGGATGACGCTGCTTGTCTCCAGCAGGTAGGTCGCGTGGTCACGAACTGACGCGTTTCGTAATTCCGTCTTTAGAGGGCGTGGCCACGCAACATGACTCTACACATAAATAGCATGGGAGGCAGGCTCCCGCAGCACCATCACGACGGGAACCATCAGACTCATCCACGCCCCTATATGGAGGATAAACAACTGCGGTGCAGCGTCCCATCCATCCTTAAGTGCTCACTCTCTATTGGCACCATATTATTGGGCTAATCCTTACCCATGCTTCACAAAATTCATAGTGTATAATATAAATACATAAGGTAATCATGTAATCATAAAACTATATTACCGAAAACCATACAAACCAATATCCCAGCATTATATTGAAATATTGTTCATAGCATCAGACATAAATCACCTTTTTAAAGAAGTTTGGTTAAAGCACACATCATTGAAAAATTTCCGATAGTGATAACTATTAAACAGTAAAATTCAAATTATTTTTCTTTGTAATCCTGTGAGCGCTGGGACCAGTGTTGTTTATCAACCCTGGTATCTGTTTTATGGACCTCGTTAACTTGCCTAGACCTTTGGTTCTTAACATTACTGTGAAGTTTAATTAGGAGTCCACACATGTAGGCTTTACATGCCGATTAGAGTACAAACCGATCAGTGTCTGGTTGGTCATTCAATTTAAAATAGGAGTGGTGCTCAGTAGTGAGTTTTTGAATGTTGCTCAGATCTGTGATGAGAGTAGCATCAAGCCTCCATAGTCGAGTTGTTCTAGTTTTTACAGTTTCCCACAGTAATGGAGACAGGTGCATGGTCCGACCATGTAATGGATCCAGTCTCTGAGTTTGTCACGTCCTGAAGGGTGATTTTGTCAACAAGAAAGAAGTCAATATGGGAGTATGAGAGTTGAAAGGAGGAGAAATAGGAAAAGTCCTGCTAATTTCCGTGTTTGCATCTCCATGGGTCAAAGAGATTGTTTGTTTGAAGAAAGGGGTGTAGAGCAGGTCGATGGAGTCTAGCTGTGGATGTAGTGTCCAGATTTGGGTCTCCAATTATGTTGAAGTCGCCACCAAGAAGAAGCCTTCCTTTTCGGATTCGTGTTACCTTCTTGTATAGTTATTTGTGGAATCGCAGTTGTTGCTTGTTTGGCCCATATATGTTGATCAGTGTGTAGGTGACTTGGTTAATGTCACGTATGAGAATTAGGAAGCAGCCTTGGGGGTCTTTAACGGATTGGTGTAGCTTGAATTGTAATGTGTTCCGTATGGCAGTGAGGACTCCGTTTTTCTTCTTCTGGCCTAAAGCTAAAAAGACCTGGTCGTAGTTTTTCAAGGTGAACCTGTGAGTTTAAGCAGATACGAAATGGGTCGCCTGCACTAAGAGAATATCAGCTTTTTGACTGTTGGCTTCTCTGAGAAGTGCGGATCTTTTCTGTGGAGAGTTTAAGCCCCTGGCGTTTATAGAGACTATTTTGAAAACCATTTTGAGGGAATAAAGGCAGGGTAGATTGGGTGTCGGCAAAAGAGGCTTTGTGTTCCGATTGCGGCACCAGTGCCGGGGGTTGCCTACCCCTGGTCTATATCATTAAATCCCAATAAAATACATTTATGTTTTTGGTTGTAACATGACAAAATGTTGAAAATATCAAGGAGTATGAATATTTTTCAAGGCACTGTACCTTAGAACGAAGCCCTTCTAGCAGCGAGCTGTCACCACTGACAGGGCTTCCATCTTCACCCTTCTTCCTTCTGGGTTCCCAGACTCCAGCTGTGTGAGTGGCTGGAGCCGCAATGACATTGTTTACGGCACAGGACAGAGCACATTTGGCGGAGATGTCACCGGCTGCATGTACAGTAAATATCTCCTAAACGGTGCATGTTTAGGAGATATTTACAGTACCTATAGGTAAATCTTATTATAGGATTACCTGTAGGTAAAATTCTTGTATGGGTGTTTACTTCCACTTTAAAGCAAAAGATCAAAAAAAGAGTTTTTGATCTTTTGCTTTTAAAGGTAGAGGAGAGATTTAGGGTCTTTTTTACCCCAGATCTCTCCATAAAGAGGACCTGTCATCCTTATTTCTATTACAAGGAAATGTCATTCCTTGTAATAGGAATAAAATTGATAAAAAATAAATAAATGAAAACAATTTCAAGCTCCCTCATCTCTCCATGCTTGCGTGCATACGTAAGTCACACACGCATATGTAAACGGTATTCGCACCACACATGTGAGGTATCACCACAAATTTTAGAGTGAGGGAAATAATTCTAGTGCTAGGCCTCCTCTGCAACTCTAAACAGGTAACCTGTAAAGGTGTTTAAAGTGTCGCCTATGGAGATTTTTAAGTACCGCAGTTTGTTGCCGCTCTACGAGTGTGCGCAATTTTAAAGCGTGGCATGTTAGGTATCCATTTACTCAGCATAACATCATCTTTCACATTATACAGAACAATTGGAGTTAATATTATGTTTTGTTTTTTAATTAACTAAAGTGTATTTTTTCCCAACAAATTGTGTTTGCAAAACCGCTGTGCATATATTGTGTGACATAAAAAATTGCAACGATCGCTAAAAATATATATATAAATATAATATTTTGGGGTTATAAGTAATTTTCGAGCAAAATAATACTAATTTAAACTTGTAAACAAAAAGTGCCAGAAAAAGCCTGGTCGGCAAGTCAGCATGACATACCAGTAGTCCAAGGTCTGCTTCGCAGAAGCCTGGCCACAAAATGACTACCCTGCCTGATCTGCTCTGCCCTGGCATTGAAGCTGGGACATGTTGTCCATTGAACATCACAGGAACAAGCACTCACCCATGTTCACACACAAACACATATGCAGTGTGATTTCCCTCCTCCTATTGCAGCAGAGTTGAGAACAGCCACAAATGATGCTGCCAGGAAATGAGGCGGGGCTCTATCATGCAGGCTGTAGCTTTTAATGCACACTCTGAGAAGCTCACACTGTGCAGTGAAATCAGAGTAAACAATTTCAGTACAGGAGAGGAGCCTGTATAACTGTGCAAGACTGAAGGGAAGGCTGGTGTTCAGCTTTAAATACATGTTTCTATTCTGACAGGTCCCCTTTAAGGCTACCAGAAAGAAGAATATTTCCTCCACTATGTCCGCCCCCGTTTATGAACCGAATAAGTAGTCATTCTGTATAAACCAAACTTTGAGTTTCGGGTTTGCTGCACACAACAAAAAAGTAAGCATTGCATTATTATGCTGCGCCATAAGTCTATCGCACTGTGAACTCCTTCTTATTATAGAAGTATTGTATATTTGTAGAATAAGGTCATCTTCAAAGTCAGAAATGAACAGATCATTTTTAAACGGAGCTGGCAGGGAAGTACTAACCTTTTCTGCTATGCAAATGTGTTTACGCCTCACTCAAAGCACTTTTTGTTGCTAATTTTTGGACCAGCTGCCAGCCCCGATCCATTCCTGTCTGTTCTAATATACTGCCCAGGGCTGTCAATGATATTTCCAATGAATAAATAGAAATGCTGTTTCATGAGAATGGACTTTTTAAGTAAGGCCTTGTGGGAACTTTTTATTTATTTTTTTTTTATTATTATTATTTTGACTGAATGCATTAGGAGAATATTTTATTGTTTAGAGAAATATTTCAAACGACCTTATTTAAAGGGCTGTGACTTACCCAAAGTCGAGTACAATGATCATGTAGTGGCTGGAAGGGGGAGGGGGAGGGTCTTTTAAGTTAAACTGAATGTTACCCTTAAAAATCCTTAAAAACTCTGTCTCTCATACTCCAAACACAGGCCCATTTATTTGGATTTTGAATTAAACCCACACTAAATACCTGCTTATCATGCTAGTCATATACTGTATATGGGCAGCAGTGCCCACACCTCATCTCTCCCTCTCAGACCACCCCACACCTCCCTTCTCCTCCACATACCACCCAACACCTCATCTATCCTCCTCAGACCGCCCCCCACCTCATCTCTCCTCCTCAGACACCCCACACCTCCCTTCTTCTCCTCAGATCCCCCCACACTTCCCTCCTCCTCCTCAGACCACCCCACACCTCATCCCTTCTCCTCAGACCACCCACACCTCCCTTTTCTTCCTTAGACCACCCCGCACCTCCCTTCTCCTCCTCAGACCACCCCACACCTCATTCCTCCTGCTCAGAACACCCCACACCTCCCTTTTCCTCCTCAGACCACCCCACACATCTCTTCTCCTCCTCAGACCACCCCATACCTCCGTTTTCCTCCTCAGACCACCCCATGCCTCTCTTCTCTCTCTCAGACCCCCCCCCCCCCCCTTGCGGGACCATAGGCCTTTATGGTAACCTGCACTGGGGCCCTGAAAGTTCTAGTTATGCATCTGGGCAGCACAGTGCCTAAGCGGTTGGTGTGAATCCCAACCATGACACTACGTGCCTGGAGTTTGCATGTTCTCCCTTTGCCTGCATGGGTTTCCTTTGGGTATTCTGGTTTTCTCCCACACTCAAGAAATGCTGGTAGGTAATTGGCTCCTGTTTAAAATAGTCCTAGTGTGTGTATGTATGAATGTGAGTTAGGGACCTTAGATTGTTAGCTCCTTTAGGGCAGGGGTTAATGTGAATATATAAAATTTATAAAGCGCTGTAAGTTGACAGCGCTATAAGTACCTAAAATAAATAAATATAGGTTCCTGTAGATTTCTGACCAAGGGAAGCAGATTTGAGATAACATGGCCAGTTATCAGCCCTTTCATTTCTGATTAGACCTACAGGATGATGTGCTGATGCATGGCGTGCCTGTACCTCCTCAGTCAGCCTTCCTGACACCTCCTGCTCAGCCTGGCTTAGTTTGATTGACAGCTGGGACTGGAAGAATGTCTCCTTTCTATCAATGCCCCCAGTGATTCAGTGAAGGGATCTGAATGGATTTTTTGCCTAGCAGTGCTTAACCTCTTGCCACCCATGTAACGCATTTATATATCAGCAAAGAGGGTGGGCAAATATGTCCATGGGCCGTCAAGGTTTCTGTGCTGTCTCAGCACAGTGACCGAGCTAACAAAGACAGCTTCTGGTCTCTAGTAATGAGCGGGTGTCAGCAGGAGCAGCTCCCGATCATGTAACCACTGAAACAGCCAATCACAGTACAGCCCTGGCCAAAAGTTTTGAGAATGACACAAATATTAATTTTCACAAAGTCTGCTGCTTCAGCATTTTTAGATCTTTTTGTCAGATGTTACTATGGTATACTGAAGTATAATTACAAGCATTTTATAAGTGTCAAAAGCTTTTATTGACAATTACATTAAGTTTATGCAGAGTCAATATTTGCAGTGTTGAAGCATCTTTTTCAAGACCTCTGCAATTCACCCTGGCATGCTGTCAATCAATTTCTGGGCCATATCCTGACTGATGGCAGCCCATTCTTGCATAATCAATGCTTGGAGTTTGTCTGAATTTGTGGGGTGTTCTTGTTCATCCGCCTTATGAGGATTGACCACAAGTTTCCTGGACCCAAAATTTTGATGTTTGTTCCCCAAGCCACTTAGTTATCACTTTTCAAGGTGCTCCGTCATGCTGGAAAAGGCATTGTTCCTCACTAAACTGTTCTGGGATGGTTGGAAGAAGTTGCTCTCGGAGAATGTTTTTGTACCATTCTTTATTCATGGCTGTGTTCAAAATTGTGAGTGAGCCCACTCCCTTGGCTGAGAAGCAACCTCACACATGAATGGTCTCAGGATGCTTTACTGTTGGCATGACACAACACTGATGTTAGCGCTCACCTTTTCTTCTCTGGACAAGGTTTTTTTCCAGATGTCCCAAACAATCGAAAAGGTGATTTATCAGAGAAAATGACTTTACCCCAGTCCTCAGCAGTCCAATCCCTGTACCTTTTGCAGAATATCAGTCTGTCCCTGAAGTTTTTCCTGGAGAGAGGTGGCTTCTTTGCTGCCCTTCTTGACACCAGGCCATCCTCAAAAAGTCTTTGCCTCACTGTGCGTAGAGATGCACTCACACCTGCCTGTTACCATTCCTGAGCAAGCTCTGCACTGGTGGTGCCCTGATCCCACAGCTGAATCAACTGTAGGAGACGATCCTGGCACTTGCTGGACTTTCTTGGCCACCCTGAAGCCTTCTTTAACTTCTCTCCTTAAAGTTCTTGATGATCCGATAAATGGTTGATTTAGGTGCAATCTTACTAGCAGCAATATCCTTGGCTGTGAATCCCTTTTTGTGCAAAGCAATGATGACTGCATGTTTTTCCTTGGCTGTGAATCCCTTTTTGTGCAAAGCAATGATGATTGCATGTTTTTCCATAGTTAACAGAGGAAGAACAATGATTTCAAGCACCACCCTCGTTTTAAAGCTTCCACTCTGTTACCCCCCACCCATTTTAACCCCCCCAGGGCATAATAGCCCAGTTAAAGGGACACTGGGACTGTGAGAGAGATTACTTTGGATGATAGCAGGGACTAGGAGGACCTTTCTGATCATGGGATGATGGGATCAACATGCTGGCGATTGATCGTGGCAGGCATGATCATTTGTTTTATAGTGTTTCTTAAGTCAATGACAGCTTTCTTCTCTCATTGTCAATGGCTATTAGGCAAGCAATGGGTGCCAGTATCTGTCACATCCTGGTGGCCTATGACTAAGCTCCTGTGAGGAGTGAAACACATTTGGACTTCTTTAGCATCAGGTGAACCATTTCTGCATTGCTTGGTTTCTCTAGTTGGCTTTTATTGTGAGCAGTCTCCCTCTTTTGCTTTGGATTACCCAAGGGTTATATGTGTGGTGGCTTATGACTGCGAGGAGCCAGCTCCTGCAGCTGGGAATGAGAAAAATGTATAGCCTGCAGCGCAGCACTGTTTATCTATAGCTTACAAACTCATGGCAACGCAATGTAAAAAAATGGGCAGGGACAATGGCTGACATCTTTGCCCAAATATGGCCATGTAGCCCAATCGCTTTGCTTTCATTTAAGGGTGGGGACTGGAGGTGTCATCCGTGGCGAATGTAGTTATGTGTTTGAAAATTCTGGCTGAACCCTCTGCCCACTGCTAGAAAACTTTGCAAAAAAGGTATTTTTAGTTTTAATATATTGCAATATATATATATATATATATATATATATATATATATATATATATAAACATATATATATAATATAGTGGGGACGGAAAGTATTCAGACCCCCTTAAATTTTTCACTCTTTGTTATATTTGCTAAAATCATTTAAGTTCATTTTTTTCCTCATTAATGTACACACAGCACCCCATATTGACAGAAAAACACAGAATTGTTGACATTTTTGCAGATTTATTAAAAAAGAAAAACTGAAATATTACATGGTCCTAAGTATTCAGACCGTTTGCTCAGTATTTAGTAGAAGCACCCTTTTGATCTAATACAGCCATGAGTCTTTTTGGGAAAGATGCAACAAGTTTTTCACACCTGGATTTGGGGATCCTCTGCCATTCCTTCTTGCAGATCCTTTCCAGTTGTTTCAGGTTGGATGGTAAACGTTGGTGGACAGCCATTTTTAGGTCTCTCCAGAGATGCTCAATTGGGTTTAAGTCAGGGCTCTGGCTGGGCCATTTAAGAACAGTCACGGAGTTGTTGTGAAGCCACTCCTTCGTTATTTTAGCTGTGTGCTTAGGGTCATTCTCTTGTTGGAAGGTAAACCTTCAGCCCAGTCTAAGGTCCTGAGCACTCTGGAGAAGGTTTTTGTCCAGGATATCCCTGTACTTGGCTGCATTCATCTTTCCTTGATTGCAACCAGTCATCCTGTCCCTGCAGCTGAAAAACACCCCCACAGCATGATGCTGCCACCACCATGCTTCACTGTTCGGACTGTATTGGACAGGTGATGAGCAGTGCCTGGTTTTCTCCACACATACCGCTTAGAATTAAGGCCAAAAAGTTATATCTTGGTCTCATCAGCCCAAAGAATCTTATTTCTCACCATCTTCGAGTCCTTCAGGTGTTTTTTAGCAAACTCCATGTGGGCTTTCATGTGTCTTGCACTAAGGAGAAGCTTCCATCGGGCCACTCTGCCATAAAGCCCCGACTGGTGGAGGGCTGAAGTGATGGTTGACTTTAACTTTCTCCCATCTCCCAACTGCATCTCTGGAGTTGAGCCACAGTGATCTTTGGGTTCTTCTTTACCTCTCTCACCAAGGCTCTTCTCCCCCGATAGCTCAATTTTGCCAAACAGCCAGCTCTAGGAAGGGTTCTTGTCATCCCAAACGTCTTCCAATTAAGGATTATTTAGGCCACTGTGCTCTTAGGAACCTTAAGTGCAGCAGAATTTTTTTGTAACCTTGGCCAGATCTGTGCCTTGCCACAATTCTGTCTCTGAGCTCTTCAGGCAGTTCCTTTGACCTCATGATTCTCATTTGCTCTGACATGCACTGTGAGCTGTAAGGTCTTATATAGACAGGTGTGTGGCTTTCCTAATCAAGTCCAATCAGTATAATCAAACACAGCTGGACTCAAATAAATGTATAGAGCCATCTCAAGGATGATCAGAAGAAATGGACAGCATCTGAGTTAAATATGAGTGTCACAGCAAAAGGTCTGAATACTTAGGACCATGTGATATTTCAGTTTTTCTTTTTTAATAAATCTGCAAAAATGTCAACAATTCTGTGTATTTCTGTCAATATGGGGTGCTGTGTGTACATTAATGAGGAAAAAAAATGAACTTAAATGATTTTAGCAAATGGCTGCAATATAACAAAGAGTGAAAAATTTAAGGGGGTCTGAATACTTTCCGTCCCCACTGTATATATTGCAATACATGTTTAAGCTATGGGATTGGACATGTGGTTGGTAGATGGATGTTTTCTTTCAGTGAGTCAATGGGAGTCGTTCATCATGATTAACAAAGATCACCATTGTTGGGTGACATGATTGACTATACACTGTACATTGTGGAACAGGTTTGGAGTTTTATGACTTTTTTGCAAAGTACTTGTCAGAAAGTGTGTGCCATTTTGTCACAGTCAGGGGTCAGGCTCGGAGACCTGTAGATATAGCAGTAGAGAGGCTTCCACTGACCAGCAGAATAGATATACAAACAGGTCACCCTGGTGGATGACGTGGACTCACTTGAGGTGCGGGGTCTAAGCATTAACCAGTATTCACCAGTGCTCCTGATGGTGGAGATGAGTTTTGTTGCATATTTGTAACAGGTTGTGGACATCAGGATCACCCCACCAGAAGGTGAGCGAGCCGGGACCCAGTAGCAGATATAGCAGGTAGGGATCAAGAAGAAGCGTAGTCACTAAACAAGCCAAAGGTCGGTAACAAGTGGTTTCAGGTTGGGATCAGACGGAAGTTTAGTCAAGGAACAAGCCAAAGGTCAGTAATGAGCGGTGATGAAGATGGCAGCAGGAGTGACAAGAGTGAGATATTGGCTGCACAGATCACAGTAATCACACTTGACATGGCTTAAATGGAAAGTTAATGGGAGAAGCAAAGGGCTCAAGGTTCAAGAGAAGCAAAACACAAAGCAAGGTTGTCTAAGGACAGGCAGGCAGGGTGCTGTCCAGCATCTCAGATGGTTCAGCAAGAAGTGATGCTGCCAGGCACAACAGAGGTTGCAGGTTTTGATCTGGGTCCTGACACATTTTCTGTTGTTTTAATGAATGAGTAGGGGTACTGTTATAGTGTCTGAGTGTTTTATAGTAGTAAACACATAAATATATGCATATTTATGTAGCACTGTCCCCGCAAGGCTTGTTGAATTTTGACTTCATGGGTCTCGTCCTGATTACCTGCAGTTGGTTGTCCATGGTTCCCACTTAGATGCAGAGGGTTCCTACTTAGGTGCAGAGGGCTCCCGCTACGTCGCTAAGGGTCCTGGCTTGGTTGCTGAGGATTTCCCACTATGTTGCTATGGGTTCCTGCTTGGTTGCTGAGGATTTCCCACTCCTTTTGCTAGGGGTTCCTGCTTAGTTGCCAAGAGCTCCTGCTTGTTTGCTAGGAGTTACTGCTTGTCCCACCCTTACTCCTGCTTGCTCCTTACTCAAAGACCGCTCCAGGGTATTTGGGTTTTTGTATCTTATTTGGAACTTGGATGGGAGAAGGGATGAATGGGATACTCCAACTTGAACTATTTACAATAGATGAGGACAACTCTCACTTGGCCTCACTGGATTATCTGTGGAAGCAGACACACCGCTTGAACCATACAGCCACATGTATGGAAGGGTTTAAGTCTTCTTGCTCTCACTAGCAGCAGACTTGATGCACTACTTTATCTTCAGGACACTCTGTAGCATCCACTTTACTGACACCCGTCAACTGACTCTTCTAGCTGAAGGGGGCGGCCCTCACTCGACGGGCACCAAAGACACAGATCTGTACTCACAGTAGGCAGAATCAGATCTTTCCTGGTGTCTCCCCTCCAGTTAGCTCTGCAGGACCTCTGGGTTCAGATTCTCTCTTTCCAGGCCCCTGGGTCAACCACCCAGGACCGCACAGCTGCCTCCACGGAGGAGAGTGCAACCGCTCCTCTCCCTCCTGGGCTCTGTTCCCTGGCTCAACTCCTCTGAGCACATGTGCTCTGAACTTTTATACAGTATCCCACAATGCAATGCAGCACTTTCCTTCTGCCAATTGCCAGGGCTGTAACAAAGCCAGTGCACTCACTTGCCAGGTCCCTTACCACTGTCCAATATGCCTCCCTATTGGACCAGTGGGGGACAGTCAGAACAGGCTGAGCTGCACCTGAGTACAATGAGCAGACCTAACCAATAGATCCTGCTCCCTGGTAGGCAGAAAGCACTCTAAGTTTTACCTGACCTCTTTAAATTAAATATATTCTCCAAGGGTCACAAAGAATATTAATCCACCTTGTGTGCACCAAAAAACGTTGCAGATCAAGAGATTACCTTGTAAAAGTAGAAACAACATAATCCATGCACTGTACATAGCCAGTGCTGGCAGCAAAGCTGTGGGAGTGTCTTAGCAGGTCCCACCCACTACAGGATGCCTACAGAAAAATACAGGAGGGGGCGAAGACAAGACCAGTCACCCTGCACAAGGAGAGAGAGCAGCAGTAAGCGGTCTTTATTACAGGAAGTTCCTGCTCAGAGGGAATGTCTCACACTGAATTACTGCACAGATCTGGAAGAAATACACAAATTACACCAAGATTTAAGAAAGAATGCACATGGCTCTTGTATTTAGACAACATTCGCTTATCTGGGACTTCAACTTTAACTATACTAGAAGTGGCTGTCAAGTTAGAAAGTTTCAAGTGATACTAAAGCTTTGTTTTTTTTTTTTTTTTTATATAACAAACATATCATACTTACCTCTACTGTGCAGCTCGTTTTACACAGAGTGGCCCCGAACATCCTCTTCTGGGATCCCTCGGCGGCTCTCGTGGCTCCTCCCCTCATTAGATAAGCCCCTAGGAGAAGCGCTCTCCTGAGGGGGTTACCTTGTGGGCGCGTCCATAGCCGCCGAATGTATGACTCGGCCACGCCCCCCGCCGCCTGGGTCATTGGATTTGATTGACAGCAGCGGGAGCCAATGGCTGCCGGGCTCTCTGTGGAGAGAAGGATGGCGCGTCCCCGCTGAAGAAGATGAAGGGGCTCAGGTAAGTAAAACGGGGGGGCTGAGGGGCTGGCGACTGCCAGGTGTTTTTTCACCTTAATTCAAAGGATGCGTTAAGGTGAAAAAAGCACGAACCTTTACAACCCCTTTCAGGTCATCTGCATTGTGGGCTCTTCTACCTGCTTCTTTTTTAATGAAACTGAAATTGAATATGTTTTATGTGCAGTAAATAATCAGCGATTCTGGAGAGACCTCAATACCAATGATAACAATGATACGCTGCTTAGCAACCAACATACAACAAGCACAAAGGTCAATTGCACATCTCAAAGAAAATAAAAGCCTCTAAATGAAATGAGCAAGTTGATTCATAAAGTTGTTTACGTGGAATTGCTGCAATTATATTTACATGGTGCCACAAAAATGGAAAGAGTTATATTGCCGAAGGAGGGGACAGATTTTTTTCAAGTTCTGTTTGGATACCAAATGAGCTGAAAATTAAAAGTCTTGCAGTTAAAGAGGAACTTCAACTCCCCATCCCCAGGGTTAATTTAACTTTTAATCCCCTTACCTTTTTTTTCTACTTTAAGCCAAAATAACTTAAGCACCCAGTGGATCCAGCACAGTCCCTGCGTTGATCCTCAGCTCATGGGTCCAGCACCATCGTCTCCTTTCCTTTCTTCATCAGGAAATGGCTGTCTCTTCTGGGTTCTGGGACCACTCGTGACTGAGTCGATTGGGCAGAGTTGGAACCGTGTAACGTCATCTTGCACTTGAGGTCTAACTCACGCACAAAGCAGGAAGTGGTCCTCAGAGACGTGCATAGGCAATTGTATCCTAATAAGTGGATTTTATGAGTATTTAATAAATGAGCCTCAATGCTAGATTCTTTTCTGGGGAAGGGATCACCGCTCCTGGGTAGATGTGTGGAAATAGCACTCTCCTCAAGGTGGAAGCATCAGGTGCAGACAAAGCATATAGCAATTAGAAGAGGGAAGGTCTGGACAGCCGCACTCCAATAAAAACGCCTTTATTGCGCAAAATAACAAAAGTACAAACCACAGCAGGGTACAGAATAAAAAACTAAAAACTCTTAACGGTGCTAAGTCATAGCTATACAACCACCAAACTTTGCTACAAATATATACTAGTACATATTAAACATGTGATCAATTGTGTAATTAATTGAAACTAATCAATTATTTAAATGAAATTTGGTTAATAACAAACATGTGTGGTTGGGTATAGGGGCACATATGTGTATCCAGGTGAATTAACTTAAAGTGAACCTGAAAAGTGAAATAATTAATTTTATATAACTATAAGTGCTGGATGAATGTGCATGTATAGTGCTATCAAAAAAATTGTGATTATTACTGTATAATGTTACTCATTCATAATGTTCACATTCAATAAATACATCACTAAAGACATATACATATAAAAAAGTGCATTTGTTTAGAAAGGAAAAATATGTGTCTATATCTATATAATACGTGTACTATGAAACACTAAATACCTAGAATGCTACCTATATGTATATAGGTGTAAATATGAGAAATAAAAATTATTTGTGCATTATTTCATATGCATATGAAAAAATAATGAATAATACATGTGTGATATAAAAACATAAATTAAAATGTATATATCAAATACATGCACAAAATACATTATGTGCATCTATACCCATTCATTTAGTAGCCACAGGGAGTTATAAAATCCGATATGAAATAAATTCAGTAGTTTAAATGTTTGGATAATAATGTAATCATTCATATGGGATGGGCAAAAAGGATAAATGGGTATGGAAAATATAGTAGAACCCTCAAGATTGGGAGTAAGGAGGAAGGAAGAACCACACGAAGACTGGATGGACACTGTATATCAGAAAAAGCCGTTCTATAAATGAGAATAATCTCTGTATTAAATGTATATGTAGATTGATATAAATATAGAACAAATTGATTGGGACACAAGAAGTTGAGATAGATGTTTTAAAAAGAGGGGAAATAGAGGAATATACATCACAGCAAAAGCTGTATGGAAATATAAAAATTAAAGTGAATATATATATATATATATATATATATATATATATATATATATATATATATATATATATATATATATATATATATATATATATATATAAATATATATATATATATATATATATATATATATATATATATATATATATATATATATATATATATATATATATATATATATATATATATATATATTGTCTATGTATAGAACCTCATGCTATTAGCGACTATTTGGCCACTATTGTATTGCTATTACCTCAAACTGGTATGTACTATGGCAAGTAACCGAGATATGTATCCTATGAAAAACCTATATAAATCTGTCGATGTGATCAATCAATATGTTCAGAAACAATGTAGTAAATCAGTTAATAAGCTTGGCATCATCCTAGCATGTATTACAATGAATGACCAAAGTATGTATCCTATGAATGACATTAAATTAATCAGTCAAGCAAATCGATCAATGTGTTTAGGAGCAATGTTATGATTCAAATAAGATCAATTTGTGTCTAAATGATAAAAGATAAAAAAAAGATTTTTTCCCCCTTTGAGGATAGATAGACATGTACCCATGTCTATCTATCCTCAAAGGGGGAAAAAAAGAAAGAAAGAAGAAAAATAAAAAGTAAAAAGTAAAAACCTGAATAAATAAACATAGGGGAACAGACCGTTTGAAACAATGTATATCTCAGACTACATGTTGTTGACCAATGATATACAAATGACTATGACCCATGTCCTATAAAAAAAGAGCCATTAAATCAGTCGATCAAAAAGATCTGTAAATATATAGAGAGAAGAGGACAATGGATCAGTGCATTGGCTCGGCTGGGTCTAGCATATATAATAAAAAATAAAAAAACTAAAGTTGCACTAAATTGCAAATAAATGTGATTAATCCGGTGAAAAGTCATAAATTGAAAGAATTCCCCCTCATAAAACCACAAATCAACCTAAGTTGCATGAATAAATAGTGACAAAACAATAAATAATGTGTAAATTAATAAATAAATAAACATAAAAAGTCCATCAATCACCAAAAGTGCATCAATAAGCAAGAACAAATGTCCTTAGTGTAATGCAAATACAACATGAGCAGATAGATGCAAAGATGGGACCTAGACAGTCCAAAGAGGTGCACTTAACCTACCAGGTTTCTGCCGGCTAAAGATGGAACAAACCACCTCAGAAACTGCCCTAAGATCTTCTGGTCTGAGATACTCCCAAAACACAGCCGCCTCAGATGCCTCCCTCACCCAGGTGGGGAAAAGCTTACAGCATCTGGTATTCCCGGGCAGTCTCCCATCTATATACTAACCAGGCTTGATCCTGCTTAGGCTTTGATCAACCGAGATCAGGCATGATCAAGGTGATGCGGCCGCAGTCTGAGGAAAAATGAATGCGACAGGAAACACTGCAATGCCAAACACCACAGTGGCTCAGATGCATGGAAATTTGTCGTAATACACGTTGCTTCTAGCTTAGTTCGTCAAAGAAGAAAAAGGGTATTTGCCAAGTCTCCCTTTTTTTCAAAAACTTCCTGTAGGTTCACATACAGCCACTATACTAGTGCTCCAAAAATCAACACTGTTGGATCCGTGAAACAGAGGGTGTAAAAGGATAGGAGGAACATGAGTGCTGGAAGATGTAGTTTGTAGCACTCCGAGCTGTAGATGCCAATCAGGAAGATCCAGCAGAATGTATGAGCTGGACTGTCAGGCAAGGTGTCAGCAGGAAAACCAGCAGAAGTTAAAGTGAAACTGTGGCTTGTCTGTGTGCTCAGGATGGCAGAGTTCACCGATGACACAAGCAGACATATAGCAGCTGAATCTGGACATATGACAAGCAGGCACTTGGCAATGGCATGGAGCACAATAGGAAGCAGTAGCGAAGTGAAGCCGGGGTCAGCAACGAGAGGGCAAAGCAGTACCAAACCAGAAGCCAGATCAAGGTCAGGGACAAAGCCGGGGTCAGAAACTGGGCAATAGTACAAAGCAAGAGCAAAAATCAGGGAGAAGCTGGGTTGATACCATGAAACATATGCAGAATACAAGTCAGGAAGCAAGGAACATCATTTAGCCATCTGGTGTCAATACTGACTCTGGGCATGCAATTGTTCATGCACATACCGTGAAACACACACACAAGTGAATGCCTAGCCATGCTCATGAGCAGATATCCAATCAAGCTGGCTAACAGGAATTCCCCGTGAGTTATCTAGGCATGTAACTGGGTGACCCCCCAAGAAAGAAAATCCCACCAAAGTAAAAAAATACATGGAGGTTATAGTACAGTGAGCATAACTTATTGCTCCATCAAAGAATACCGCAGCAAGCTCAAGCATCCCTGCCCTTTTTAAGTACTGACCTGCATTATGCGGTAGAAATAGAGATATATGTACTCAGGTTCTAAATGGCTTCCATATATACAACACATGAGATAATATGGAGGTGTAACCCCATGTGAACCTTTGCATATTCATAGCAAACTCTTGCAATATATGTAAACTATGAATATGTAATGGTTAACATGTGATTATACCTCCTTAGCATCTCATGTGTTGTATGGAAGTCATTTAGTACTCTGATACACATATCTTCATTTCTACTGCATACTGCAGGATAGAAATTAAAAACACATACAACTCATATTTTCCAATTTCAGACATGGTAGCACCCACATTTTACGAAAATATATGTTCCAGATTTCCAAGAGGTGCTGGTTTAATATCTGAGATTTATTCAAACCTGATTAATATAGACACTCTAGCTAAACTACCCTAAATGCTCAAATGGGAACAAGAATGTGATATCTCACAACCCCCTGAAAAATGGTCTGACTTCATCACCAACCTACTTAGATGCACAAGGTCTTTCACAATTAGGGAAACTGCAATAAAGGTATTTACAAGATGGTATTACACACCAGCAAAACTTCATTCTATTTTTCCTTTAGTTCCCCAAACATGCTTCAGAGATTGCATTTCCATCGGTTCCTTCTCACATATTTTTTGGGAATGTGAAAAGGTATCTCTAATATGGAGGCAACTCGAAAAATTTTCCTCCAGAATCTCAGAGAACAACATAAAACTTACCCTCCCCAACTATCTATTATTCACACCAATTACAGGTTTAACTACTCACCACTTACGACTAGTTTCCATTCACTGGCTTATAATTTACCATTAGAAATCCTCATCGCTACCAATAACCCAACTGAAAACTAGACTTAATAATATTTACCTCATGGAAACATTTTTCCACACTTTATACAATACCACACATCTACTTGAGAAGAAACAGAACCCATGGTTTACACACTCAGACCTCCTCTTAAATCCTGCTTAGAAAATCCTTCTTCAACCAAAATCACTCAGGAAAAAGACAAAACCATACTTTAAAATACTACCTGACTATTTGTTTACCAGTTGTATTAACTATAAGAAATAATTGTTCATTCATGATATTATTTTGTCATTAACCCCAAATATGAAGATTTTTTTATACTGTACTTCACTAGACTTATGTTATAATGTATTATAATGTTTTGTACCATTGTTTTGTACCTAATAAAAAGTTTAACAAAAAAAAAAGAAATTAAAAACACAAAAGGGCAGAGATTCCAGAAGTTGCTGCCTGTATTCTTCCTTGATGGAGCAATAAATTATACTCACTGTTCTGTAAACCGCTTGTAAATATATAATACATATATAGATGAGGCCCAGTTTCCCATGCTGAGGGAATGCTAATCTACATTCCATTGGTAAACTAGCAGTGGGCTCCTGTGAACGCTGCTAGTTCTGAGTCTCGAGGTTCAGACCAGTGATCTCACACAAGTACACATAATGATTTGGGAAATCAAACTGACAAGCCCAAAAAATTCAGGGTACAGCTATGAAGTGTGTTCTTTTATGGAAAGCAAAGTGTTGCTATTAGCTTTTTCCAGTTATTGTTTAATATATTGTAGCAGGGCTTTTTTTCAGGGGGAACTTGGTGGAACTCAGTTCTCACCTCTGGCTCAGACCCTTTGGTGCCTGCTCACCACAGTCAATTGTAAACACAGAAGTCTGGTTTCTGTGTTTACAAGGGACAGCTCTGCACTCTGTGTATGTAATGCAATCCTGATTTTTAATGCCCCTTTAATACCCTTCTACTGTTTGTGAAATATAACCACACCCACTATTTGATGTGATTTGGAGGGTGTGTGTGGGGGGAGGGGTTTTGGGGGGTCGTGGTTGAGTTCCAGCACCTATTGTTTGAGAAAAAAAGCCCTGTGTAGCACTATACCCGAAGGAGTCGCTGGTTATTTTGCATCCTTCTGTCCTCGAGAAGATGTCCTGCTCTGCCAGCTCCAGTACTCACCAACACACCTTTGTTAGGCAAAACTGCCCTGCAGAGAAAAAGAGCAGAAATAATTACAACAGCAACCGTAATGCACTAAGGTATAGGTAATTGTAATGGTAAAACACAGCAAGTAGTAAATCCTGGCCATGTAATGAAGAAAATCCATATAGCCGCACTCCAATGCACCTTCATTGGTATAAAAGACAGTCCATACAGTACAAGAAGTGCAGGAACAGCTGTAGCTACATCTGGATTTTCTTCACTACATGGCCATTGCAAGCGGAGCCAGCACCATTTCTTTATCCAGGGGTGGCCAGTGTTGAGAACACCATCTGGAGCAGTATACTATTCCTACAGTGGTCTCAGGCTTTACAGTCCACAGATATACAAAACTGCAAGCAAGCTTTTATGTTTAATGAAATCATTCTAAACAGTAAAACTCCAAACAATACCTAACTAACCTAAGGGTCCCGTCATATATCACCGATCGGTGGACTCTGTATATAGTTGACAGGTGCTGAGGCCCTGAATCTTCCATCAGAGCTCTCACTCCAAAATTGGGGTACTTGCAATTCCACACATTAGCAAGACAAACAGGAGCAATGACCAGAGGCCCCTCAACATACTAGATGACCAGGCAGTGTACTCTAAGACAATCATCCAAAGAGTTCCTTCCCTCATCTCACCACACTAGCTCAGTCCAAATCAGGCTCAGTGCCGTACTAACCTCTCAGAAGAATGGCTTCCCTCACTTTTGGTATTCTGGATGCTCGCATGCAGACTATAAGGGCCTAAGGTCACTACTGGGTAGCAAAGACTCAGTCTCTGTCCTTAGGGTTTGGCAGCAGGACATCCTTCAAACATAGCCACATGGTTCTGGGGCTAGGAATTCAACACCGCAACCTGAGAACACTGTATTCCTGAAACTACAATGACACATATGCAGAAGTGATTCCTTTTGGACACGATACAGATAGAGTTGCCACCTCATCCCTTTAAACCTGAACACATATTAATTACACAGGTTCTGTGGCTGATTAAGGTGGTAATTAAACTCACTTGGTGCCTTATCTGCATTTAATTAGCCTCAGAACTTGTGTAATTCATATGTGTTCGGGTTTAAAGGGATGAGGTGGCAACCCTAAATACGGATGTGGCAGCTGCACACACTCCTGGTATCTGACCTCCCTCTTTTTCCTAGACCCAGAATGCACACCACTCCCTGGAAGTCCCTCCCGCCAATAGCAATCTAAAGGACACCATTTGTGTTGAGGACGCTTTCTAGTTCAGCACAGTCTACCAATGCAAGAAGGGAACAGTAAACTCATAACAAGTGTAACAAGAAGAAACCTTCTATAACCAAACGTAAGGAGCAACAAACCAGGATACAATATAATTTCTACAATCATGGATGTACTTAAAGTATAACTAAGGGCAAACCTTTTTTTAGGTTTGGATAGAATGCAGAGGGATTAGAACGTGTGTCAGTTTGAAATGCTGTATGTGCCCCTGTTAAGGAGATTCACCCTCTCTATTTGTCCTGTTTACCATTATTATTGAAAGTGAAAGTAAACGCAAATCCCACATTTTGGGTTGTCCCCAGAAAAGAATTAGAGGGGAAATCTTCCAACGGTAAGCACTAGTTCTGATGATCTGGGGATCCCAAAATAATTAATTTACAAGGATTTTGTCTCACTTCCTGTTTGGCTATGGAACAGAAGTGAAGGGAAATCTCTGCAATAGGACACAAATGGCAAAAAAAAATCTGACTGGGGTTATAACCTACCTTTACTCCATCCAAAATGAATAAAAAAAGTTTTACCTATAGTTCTACTTTAAAGCAAAGGTACATCATTACAGGAACCATAGTGGGGGTAGCAGGCATTCTACCTATCAGAAAGGTAGAGTACCTGCAGCAACTGAATTGCTGCAAAGGGGCAACTTTCCAACACAAAGGCCACTTAAAAGAAAAGTAAATTCATTTTTCTTTTACGAGGTACCTTCTCTCATTGTTCATGCTAACCACAAAAAAAACAAAAGGTCGAGAGTCGCCAATGGCCAATGTTAGCAGTCTGTTACAAATCTTCTCACTGATGCAGTAACACTCCACATGTGCACTCCCATATTGGAATATTACAACCATTCTTCACAAATCCCTTTGAGAAAATAGAGGCAGCATTTTCATCCTTAAACATTCTATAAGAGGGCAGTAATACAAATATAAAATAGAAGAGGTTTTTGTTTCTAAAGTTCACAGGGTGCATTTTAATAAAAATGAGAAAATGAAAGTCAGAATATTGTACTTGATACGACCTCCGAGGAGGGTTGTAAAGTGATGGAATTATAAAACAATGAGGTATTTTATTTCCTCCAAACTGATATAGGAAGCCAGCATGAACATAGGTTAGATACATTTAATAATGAACAAGACAGAGGATCGTATAGTCATAGAAAAGCTGAAGAACTTCATTTGGAGGTGGAAGTAAAAATCGAATATCTGCAGGGAGAAAAAAATGAACAAGTAAAAGATTTATAATGCCAACACAAATACGGGAGAAGAACCTTTTTATGGCTAAAGAAACATGTTTTCTGTTTTTCATTTAGCTTTTATTAAAGTAGAACCATAGTGTGTTTTCTATAAGTTTATTACTTAGGATTAGAAATAAAAAAGTGTGGCGCTAGTGAGTGGTGGAACTCCTGTTGCTAAACAGGTGGAAATAGTTGTTGGAGAGGAGTGAAAACACTTTCAGTGTCAGTTAGTGAAGTGAAAGCTAGTTATTATGTAAAGCATCAAAAGGAAAAAATGAAAACTTGTATAAGTATAGTAGTGAGATACTCAGTGATAACCTATAGGTTAAATAGGAGAAAATCAAGCACTTGACACCTTATTCCAGAGGAAAAAACAAAGCAAATATAAATCAATGCAAGATATCTCAATAAGTGGTTTAACACAACTAATATTCAATGGAAATGGGGGCCAAGATGGAGGACATCGAAATCCCTAAGAGAGGACAGACATAGGTGGAAACTCAAAAGTCTCTCAAATGACAAGATGGGACAGTCCCATTCAGTCCCACAAACAACAGGGTGTCAACCGTCTTCTCCAGAGGTAATTAAAGGTTATTTGAGAGGGGTCCTGGTAAATACGCTGAATCTTGACTCATGTGGATGATTCCCACCAAGAGAAAGGAAAAGCAAAAGGATGCCCTTACCAGATCAGGTGGACTCACAGGCCGTGGCGGTGAGTCAAACGAGCATATACCGTCAGACGGTGTAAGGTGAAGGCTTGTGGGAAGACTCGTGGAACATCTTGTCAGCAGTCCTCAACTGAAGAACCAACTTGGAGATCGAGGTCCCCAGGGTGCGGTTTCGGTCGCCAGATGACCGTTTGCTCAGAGGTCCATCATATGTGCAAATAAGCAAGAAAAAGAGAGAAACCTCCACATAGTGTAAATCCTTAATTTGCAAAAAAGCATAAGAGCACTTTATTTGAGAAGCGTACTCCAAAAAGAATTTTTACAAACGGGGGGCAGTAAAAACTCGGCTCAATATAACGCGTCGGGTCCTTATGATTATACCCAACCACTATCCACTGCGCTGTTTTTATACCTTCTTTTAGGCCGGTTTTTTTATATTGAGCCGAGTTTTTACTGCCCCCCCGTTTGTAAAAATTCTTTTTGGAGTACGCTTCTCAAATAAAGTGCTCTTATGCTTTTTTGCAAATTAAGGATTTACACTATGTGGAGGTTTCTCTCTTTTTCTTGCTTATTTGCACATATGATGGACCTCTGAGCAAACGGTCATCTGGCGACCGAAACCGCACCCTGGGGACCTCGATCTCCAAGTTGGTTCTTCAGTTGAGGACTGCTGACAAGATGTTCCACGAGTCTTCCCACAAGCCTTCACCTTACACCGTCTGACGGTATATGCTCGTTTGACTCACCGCCACGGCCTGTGAGTCCACCTGATCTGGTAAGGGCATCCTTTTGCTTTTCCTTTCTCTTGGTGGGAATCATCCACATGAGTCAAGATTCAGCGTATTTACCAGGACCCCTCTCAAATAACCTTTAATTACCTCTGGAGAAGACGGTTGACACCCTGTTGTTTGTGGGACTGAATGGGACTGTCCCATCTTGTCATTTGAGAGACTTTTGAGTTTCCACCTATGTCTGTCCTCTCTTAGGGATTTCGATGTCCTCCATCTTGGCCCCCATTTCCATTGAATATTAGTTGTGTTAAACCACTTATTGAGATATCTTGCATTGATTTATATTTGCTTTGTTTTTTCCTCTGGAATAAGGTGTCAAGTGCTTGATTTTCTCCTATTTAACCTATAGGTTATCACTGAGTATCTCACTACTATACTTATACAAGTTTTCATTTTTTCCTTTTGATGCTTTACATAATAACTAGCTTTCACTTCACTAACTGACACTGAAAGTGTTTTCACTCCTCTCCAACAACTATTTCCACCTGTTTAGCAACAGGAGTTCCACCACTCACTAGCGCCACACTTTTTTATTTCTAATTTTCATGTGCAACGGTCATATTGCTGTGTCGGCTGCTTTATTCACATCTAGGAGTTGGCGCAATTTCTACACCTTTCTTTTATTACTTAGGATTGTAACACTTATATGTAAATCCTCTCAATAAAATCTAATATAAGATAAAAATTAAATCTGCAGACTTTAATAAAATAAAATCTGGTGATCTTGCCATAAATGTTCTAGTTCAGATATCTCCTCAAATAGGGTGAAAAGGCTCTGTCCCTGTCTCCCAGCTGTAGTGCTGCATTATCACACGGCCTTCTGATAGAGACTTCAAGTGGTCTTTTCAAAACACATTGCTTAGGCATGGTCCAGTGTTGTTACCATCAGGAAACCTGTCCTGACGAAAGCCATGCAGCCATCATGGTTTTTAGGCTATGTGAGCTTCTTCTCCCTTATTTTTCTTGAGTTGCTTCTGAAAGAAGGGCCTGAACACTGGAAGAGGAAAAAGGAGTAAAGAGAGAGGACCCATCTAAAATGCAAATTTAGTTCAAGTTGGAGATAAGTGGTCAACGCTATCCGATGTGCGCTGTGGTGCGCAATTCACAAAACTGTTGGAAGACACAGAGGGGTTTATTTACTAAAACTGGAGAGTGCAAAATGTGGTGCAGCTTTGCATACAAACCAATAAGCTTCCAGTTTTTTTTTTTTTTTTTTGTAAAAAGCTTAATTGCACATGTGCACCAGATTTTGCACTCTCCAGTCCTAGTAAATCAACCCCAGGGAGTAATTGGAAATTGTTAAAATAAATAAATTTGCACTGCCACATTATTTCCAAAGACATGGTCCTGAAAGATTTGAAATTGCTTTTGCACTATTATTTGGTTCTAGCGGATTATAATTGTTACAATTTAAGTGTATCGTTTATGATAATTGTTTGATGGTTTAGATCAGGGGTAGGCAACCCCCAGCACGGGTGCCGCAAGCGCCACTCAAAGCCTCTTTTACCGCCACTCGATTCCCTCCCCATCAGCAGAGCAGCACAGGGAAGTGTCGGTGAGACACTAATGCATTTCAATTTTAGATTTCCTCACACAGCACCTGCACTGAGGGGGAGGCACTGTGCCCCCACACATTGTAAAAGATGGGAAACATTGTTTGGTTCTCTAACTTTGCTGTAGCTGCGATTGTCAGCTTTTGTAATGGGCAAGAGACTGGGTGCAGTTCTGCTAGGGGGGGGGTGGTGCCTGTTTCCAGGAGGAGGAGGATTATCATTGGCCACTGCTAAAGCCAATCCCAGTCCTGATAGCCCCGTCTACCATCTGGAGGAAGATGACTCGCTTGGTTGCCACTACCAATCTCAGAAAGAAGGGATTTTACTGTGATTGCGAAAACCCAAATCAGGTGACAGTTTGTGGAGTTACTGTTGAGCTTCTGGGAGCTTTGTTGAAATTATTCCTGAACCTTTGCATCACTTACTACTGAACCCCGGCATTCTGTGTCCCTTTAAGCCACAGCCAGTATTCAGCCCAATGAAAATCACACAGAGCGCCACACTTTTTCTCAGCTACCGGGGCCCAATTTATGATCCTGCAGACAGGCCTACTGCTTTCAGAAAATGCCCCTGACCTGAGCTCATCATTGCACATCCATTCCAGATGTTTGTATGTGATATCACATACATCACATACCTCACATACATCACATACCTCACATACTTCACATACAAGTACATGGGCTGGATGCAAGAGGTGGATCAGCAGGATGAGTGTGCCAAGAGAGGTAGATGTGTCTCATCTCTGCTTACTTTCACCGGGAAAATGAGCAGGAGGGGTTCAGAGGGGGGACAGAAGAGCAGGAGGGTACAGCAGTGGGGCAGATGTGCAGAGAGGTACAGTCGTGGAAGAGATGAGAAGGGGGTTCAGCAGTGGGACAAGAGCATGGAGATACAGTGATGGGGCAGATGAGCAGGGGGGGTTCAGTGTTGGGCCAGATGAGAAGGGGGTTCAGTGTTGGGGCAGATGAGAAGGGGGTTCAGTGGTGGGACAGAAAAGCAGGGGGGTAGAGCAGTGGGGCAGATGTGAAAGGAGGTGCATTGGTGGGACAGATGAGCAGGGGGTTACAGTGGTGGGGCAGGAGAGCAAGGGGAACAGAAGTGGGGCAGAAGAGCAGGGGGGTATAGAGGTGAGACAGATGTGCAGGAGGTACACTGGTGGGGCAGATGAGAAAGTGGGTTACAGTGTTGGGGCAAATGAGCAGATGGGTTCAATGTTATGACAGATGAGAAGGTGATTCAGTAGTGAGACAGAAGAGCATGGGGATACGGTGGTGAATCAGATGTGCAGGGAGATACAGTGTTGGGGCAGGTGAAAAAAGGGGTACATTGATGGGACAGATGAGCAGGGGGATTACAGTGGTGGGACAGAAGAGCAAGGGGGTACAGTGGTGGGACAGATGTGCAGGAGGTACAGTGGTGGGAGAGATAAGAAGGGGGTTCAGCGGTGGGACAGAAAAGCATTGGGGTACAGTGATGGGGCAGATGAGCAGGGGGTTACAGTGGTGGGACAGATTAGCGGGGGGGTTCAGTGTTGGGCCAGATGAGAATTGGGTTCAGCTGTGGGACAGAAGAGCAGGGGGGTACAGTTGTGGGGCAGATGTGAAAGGAGGTGCATTGATGGGACAGATGAGCAGGGGGTTACAGTGATTGGGCAGAAGAGCAGTGGGTACAGAGGTGGGGCAGATGTACAGGGAGGTACAGTGGCGGGGCAAAGGAGAAAGGAAGTACATTGGTGGGACAGATGAGCAGGGGGTTACAACGATGGGGCAGAGGAGCAGGGGGGTACAGAGGTGGGGCAGATGTGCAGAGGGGTGCAGAGGAGAAAGGAGGTACATTGGTGAAACACATGAGCAGGAGGCTACAGTGGTGAGGCAGAAGAGCAGGGGGAACAGAGGTGGGACAAATGTGCAGGAGGTATAGTGGTGGGGCAGATGTGAAAGGGGGTTACAGTGGTGGGCAGATGAGCAGATAAGTTCAGTGTTAGGACAGATGAGTAGATGGTTCAGCAGTGAAACAAAAAGAGCATGGGAGTACGGCGGTGGAGCAGATGTGCAGAGAGGTACAGTGGTGGGGCAGATGAGCAGGGGGTTACAGTGGTGGGACAGAAGAGCAGGGTGGTACAGTGGTGGGGCAGATGTACAAGGGGTTACAGTGGTGGGACAGATGAGCAGGGGAGTACAGAGGTGGGGCAAATGTGCAGGCGATTACAGTGGTGGAGTAGATGAGAAAGGGGGTACATTGGTGGGGCAGATGAGCAGGGGGATACAGTGGTGGGGCAGATGCACAGGGGTTACAGTGGTGGGACAGATGTACAGGGGGTACAGAGGTGGGGCAGATGTGCGGGGGGTTACAGTGGTGGGGCCAATGCGCAGGGGGTTACAGTTGTGGGGCAGATGCGCAGGGGTTACAGTGGTGAGACAGATGTGTAGGGGGGTACAGTAGTGAAACAGATTTGCGGGGAGGACAGTGATCTGGGGTGTGAAGGTGCATGATTTGGGGCTGATCTGAGGTGTGAGATTGCAGGATGTTAATTTCTCACTACTACTAAAATATCCTTTTCGTGATTGAGAGTGTGAGGTTGACATTTATTTGTTTTAAAATCGGCACGCTCGATTTCTTTGAAAACTTTTTTCGGCACACTATGCTCAAAAGGTTGCCTACCCCTGGTTTAGATACAGTACTTTATACATAGGTAGGATTTATTACGTTAGAGAACGCTAGGAGCTCTGGGCTATACACTTACAGCATTTATTCATTATTATCACTGATAATAAGCATAGTAGCTTAGTTTAACACTTTCATATAGTTAGTCTGGTTGAAAAAAGACACAAGTCCAGCTAGTTCAACCAATAAAAGGGGGAAACAATTATACAATCCTATATACACAATCCTATTTGATCCAGAGGAAGGCAAAAACCCCAATAAAGCATGATCCAATTTGCTCCAACAGGGGAAAAAAATCCTTCCTGATCTCCTAAAGAGGCAATCCAGCTCTTGAGGAAGTCTATTCTACATTTTCACAGCTCTTACTGTGAAGAAACCTTTCCGCATTTGGAGATTAAGGGATTGTTTTACTAAAGGCCAATAGACAATTGCACTCTGCCAGTGCAGTTGCTCCAGAGCTTAGTAAATGAGAGGGAGTTTCACTTTGCAAAGAATACCCAATCACATACAAAGAAAATAAAAAAAATTGCATTTTTGCTTTCGCATGATTGGATAATGGAAGTCAGCAGAGCTTCTGCACATTTACTAAGCTTTGGAGCAACTGCTCTTGCAGAGTGCAACGGCACTTTGCAAAGTGCACAGTCTTTTTGCCTTTATTAAATCAACCCCTAAATCTCTTTTCCTCCAGACGAAAACAGCAGGGACGTGCAGTTAGGAGAGGCAGGTAAGGCAGAGGCTCACCTGCCATGAGCATAAAAAAAAAAAAACCTATCAACTTCGAGGGTCGTAGTTCGGCAATGAGGGGTCTCGGAGATACGGGGCTCCTTACGCAGCCTGTCAGAAGCTAAATACAGAGCAGTCAGTTTAAATAGAAGTTGGCACACTCTGTTTGCAGCAGACTGAGAGGTTGAGCTCACAGTGCCTCTCCTCACTTCTTGTCAGAGGCACTGAGCTCAATGGACAGCTTGGAGTCTTGGACCAATGGTAAAGTACCATTGGCCCAAGCTGTTCAATAAAAATGCTGCAGTGGAGGCACGCCTCTCACTGCAGTGTCATAGAAGGGGGCAAGTGTCTAAAAGACAAATACTCCCTTCCAGCCCAGCCCTCTTAACTACAAGGAAAAAACGTGATTGTTTATGTCTATAAGATTTACCCATAATCCCATGCTTTTCTCACACAGTTAAGAGGGAGAATGAGAATCTGCTGCTGAAAAGGTACAAGCTAAATCATATTTTATTATGCTATATGTTATAAGATAATAATTTATTATTTGTCTATTTACTGTAAAATTACTGGTTTGAAGTTGTAAATTCAAACTTCGGTAATTTGTCCATTAAGCCACCTGCTTGAGTACAGTTTTTGAAAATATAGTAAATTACCTTAAAAACAATATATAATATTTATTTGTATATTACTTACTTATGATAATTAACCTCTTGCCACCCAGGCCAATTCTGACACTTCTCTCCTACATATAAAAATCATATTTTTTTTGCTAGAAAATTACTCAGAACCCCAAAAAATTTTATATATTGTTTTAGCAGACACCCTAGGGAATAAAATGGTGGCCATTGCAACTTTTTATGTTACACAGTATTTGCACAGCAATTTTTCAAATGCATTTTTTTGGAAAGAAACTGGTTCATGAATAAAAAAAAAAAAAAGAAACACTAAAGTTAGCCTGATTTTTTTGTATACTATGAAAGATGATTTTATAACAGGTCACGCTTTAAAATTGCTCACACTTGTGAAATGGCACCAAATCTTTTTACAGGTTACATGTTTAGAGTTACAGAGGAGGTCTAGTGCTAGAATTATTGTTCTCGCCCTAACGATCACGGCGTATGTAACCTGTGTGTATCTGGTTGTTATATTAGCCAGTGCCTCACCAGTCACTGGCCTCACCGCATGTCTCTGGTAAACAGTGCCCCCTTGTTCTCTGTGATGACCTTAACCACTTCAGCCCCCCGGAAGGACTTGCCCCCTTCCTGACCAGGCCATTTTTTGCGATACGGCACTGCGTCATTTTAACTGACAATTTTGCGGTCGTGCAATGTTTTACCCAAACAAAATCGGCGTCC
The DNA here is from genome assembly GCF_042186555.1 of Aquarana catesbeiana. Lineage (NCBI taxonomy): Eukaryota > Metazoa > Chordata > Amphibia > Anura > Ranidae > Aquarana > Aquarana catesbeiana. The sequence goes on from NC_133324.1 coordinate 920,478,035, forward strand.
TTTTTTCCCCACAAATAGAGCTTTCTTTTGGTGGTATTTGATCACCTCTGCGGTTTTTATTTTTTGCGCTATGAACAAAAAAAGAGTGCCGATTTTGAAAAAAAAACGATATTTTGCACTTTTTGCTGTAATTAATATCCCCCCCCCAAAAAATATATTTCTTCATCGGTTTAGGCTGATATGTATTCTTCTACATATTTTTGGTAAAAAAATTGCAATATTGTTAGGTTTGCGCAAAAGTTATAGCGCCTACAAAATAGGGGATAGATTTATGGCATTTTATATATATATATTTTTTTAACTAGTAATGGCGGTGATCTGCGATTTTTATCAGGACTGCAACATTGCGACGGACACATTGGATACTTTTGACACTTTTTTGGGACCAGTGACATTTATACAGTGATCAGTGCTAAAAATAGCCACTGATTACTGTATAAATGTCACTAGCAGGGAAGGGGTTAACACTAGGGGGCGAACATGGGGAGGAGGAGAGAGATCATTGTTCCTACTTAGTAGGAACACACGATCTGTCTCCTCTCCTCTGACAGAACCGGGATTTGTTTGTTTACATACACTGATCCCAGTTCTCGCTCTGTCACGAGCGATCAAGGTACTGTGCGCTACTCAAAGTGTATGACGATTAATATCTATAAAAAAAGTGTAACTCAATGTGTATACAGCTTCTGAAGTTCTAAAGTGTCACCAGATAATAAACCACTTGCCCACTGGGCACTTAAACCCCCTTCCTAACCAGACCAATTTTCAGCTTTCAGAGCTTCACATTTTGAATGACAATTACTTAGTCATGCAACACTGTACTCATATGAAATTTTCGTCTTTTTTCAGACAAATAGAGCTTTCTTTTGGTAGTATTTAATCACCTCTGGGTTTTTTATTTTTTGTGCTATAAATAAAAAAAGACAAATTTTTCTTTGTTTATTTTATAAAATTTTGCAAATTAGTAATTTTTCTTCATAAATTTTGGCCAAAATTTATACTGCTACATATATTTGGTAAAAAATAATCCAAATCAGTGTAAATTATTTGGTCTTTGTGAAAGTTATAGAGTCTACAAGCTAACGTTCCAATTATTGAAAATTGACCACACCTGATCACACCTGATGTAATGAAGGCCTATCTCATTTCGTGATACCCTAACAAGCCAGGAAAGTACAAATACCCCCCAAATGACCCCTTTTTGCAAAGTAGACATTCCAAGGTATTTAGTAAGTGGCATGGTTAGTTTTTTGAAGTTGTCATTTTTTCCCACCTTTCTTTGCAAAATGAAGAGTTTTCTTTTTTCACACAAAATTGTCATTATAACAGGTTATTTCTCTCACATGGCATGCGCATTCCACAAATGACACCCCAAAATACATTCTGATACTCCTCCTGAATATGGCGATACCACATGTGTGAGACTTTTACACAGCCTGGCCACATACAGAGGCCCAAAATTGAAGTAGCACCTTCAGGCATTCTAGGAACATAAATTACACATCTAATCTCTCATCCACCTATTACACTTTTGAAGGCCCTGGAGCACTAGGCCAATGAAAACACCCACAAAATGTCCCCATTTTGGAACGCAAACACCCCAACATATAATCTATGAGGCATAATGAGTATTTTGAACGGTTCATTTTTTTCCAGAAGTTTTTGGAAAATGTGGGGAAAAAATGAAAAACATTTTTTTTTACACAAAGTTGTCCATTTATAAGATATTACCAACACATAACATGTACATAGCAAAAATGACACCTCAAAATATATTCTGCTACTCCTCCTGAATATGGCGATACCACATGTGTGAGACTTTTACACAGTCTGACCACATAGAGGCCCAACATCCTAGGAGCACCATCAGGGCTGCTGATAGAAATCGTGGGGCCCCGTACAGACTACCTGACAGGCCCCCCCCCAAGAAAATATTAAAGCTATATTTCGCTAAAAATACAATAAAACTATTAGCAGACATAACTCATAGAATTCCTGCCAAATCTAAAAGATAAAACTGAGTTAATAAATAAAAAAATATACAGGCTGCGGGATCAGAGGGAGAGAAACAAAGTTAGGCTCTATACACACTGGGCTTAAAAAAAACTCCAATTCACCTAGCAGAAAAAAATAATCATATAGAATGAAAATGCTCAAATTGCATTTTATACATACCTATTATCTACTTGGGAATTAACTGTGAAGTCTCCTTTGAGCCAGTATGGTCTCTATGGCCACTGTTGAATCCATTGATGTCTGCTGGCTTTTCATTTACATAATGAAAGCTTTTAAATAAGTATATGCGGTTACTATAGTTACTGCTGGTGTATTTAATCCGGCCTCTGTCACCCAGTCTCCAAACCCTTGAAAAAGTCACATGTGTTGTGACACAACGCGTTGGGAGGAGCCGCCACCTGTACCACCTCTGTACCATGTCAGTGCCACCCCTGTGCCACATCAGTGCCACCTGTGACACATCAGTAATAAACAGTGCCTCTACAGAGCCTCATCAGTTCCACCAGTGCCACTACAATGCTCATCTGTGCCACATCAGTGCCACCTGTGCCCATCAGTGCTCATCTGTGCCATCGGTGCTCATCTGTGCAATCAGTGCCACCTGTGCCCATCAGTGCCCAGCACCCAGCAGTGCACCCTTACCAGAACCCAGTAGTGCACCCTCACCAGCACCCAGCAGTGCAGCCACACCTGTCCAGTTTACGTATATCACAACAGTTGCAACACCAGTATGGCAAAAAAAAAATTTACCAGCAAGGAGGTCTACCAGTGTCTTAGCCTGAGCGATGAGAGCAGTGGGGAGCTCTCTGAGTCTCAGTTCGATTCTGATTCGGCATATGAACCCATTACAAGCAGTGGGTCTGCTACAGAATTGGAGGAAGGGGAATGTGTGCCCATGAAAAGAAGGCATTCTGGCGTGGAGCAGAAGCCTACTACCAGCAGCGCAGTACAATTCGTTGGTTTTTGTGAGTCCCATAGTAAAAGTTAGGCCTAAAAATATTTTGAATTCCTCTATGGTAAGTTCTCTCCACTCAAAAAGACGGGGGTAACTAGAATCAGGGTTGCTTACTATGTACTGCTGTGCATAGAGGGTGCACTGGGCCATGATGGACAATAGTAAGTCTTCAGTGAAAATCAAATGAAAAAAATCAAGCATGGCAAAACCATCGGTGTTCACCTAGACACCTGGCTGGGCGGTGAAAGGGGGGATGTTTGCTGCTCCGGAATTAGGGGGAAGCCCCAGGGGGTTTTGAAGGGCATAGAGAAGGTGGTCCACCTCGAGCACAGTGCCATCCACCTCGAGCGCAGTGCCGTCCACCTCAAGCGCAGGGCCATCCACCTCAAGCGCAGGGCCATCCATCTCGAGCGCAGTGCCATCCACCTGCGCTTGAGGTGGATGGCCCTGCGCTTGAGGTAGACGGCACTGCGCTCGAGGTGGATGGCACTGTGCTCGAAGTGGACCACCTTCTGTATGCCCTTCAAAACCCCCTCGGGCTTCCCCCTAATTCCGGCTCCACGCCAGAACGCCTTCTTTTCATGGGCACACATTCCCCTTCCTCCAATTCTGTAGCAGACCCACTGCTTGTAATGGGTTCATATGCCAAATCAGAATCGGACTGAGACTCAGAGAGCTCCCCACTGCTCTCATCGCTCAGGCTAAGACACTGGTAGACCTCCTTGCTGGTAAATTTTTTTTGCCATACTGGTGTTGCAACTGTTGTGATATAGGTAAACTAGACAGGTGTGGCTGCACTGCTGGGTGCTGGTGAGGGTGCACTGCTGGGTGCTGGTAAGGGTGCACTGCTGGGTGCTGGGCACCGTTGGCACTGATGGGCACAGGTGGCACTGATTGCACAGATGAGCACCGATGGCACAGATGAGCACTGATGGGCACAGGTGGCACTGATGTGGCACAGATGAGCATTGTAGTGGCACTGGTGGCACTGATGAGGCTCTGTAGAGGCACTGTTTATCACTGATGTGTCACAGGTGGCACTGATGTGGCACAGGGGTGGCACTGACGTGGTACAGAGGTGGTACAGGTGGCACAGATAGCACCTGTCTAGTTTACACAGCGTGCATAAAAACAACATGTTTGAATGGGAACTTCCGGCCACCGTGACCGGAAGTGACGTCACCCGGCTCCTCCCGACGCGTTGTGTCACAACACATGTGACTTTTTCAAGGGTTTGGAGACTGGGTGACAGAAGCCAGATTAAATACACCAGCAGTAACTATAGTAACCGCATGTACTTATTTAAAAGCTTTCATTATGTAAATGAAAAGCCAGCAGACATCAATGGATTCAACAGTGGCCATAGAGACCATACTGGCTCAAAGGAGACTTCACAGTTAAGTCCCAAGTAGATAATAGGTATGTATAAAATGCAATTTGAGCATTTTCATTCTTATGAGAGACATATAATGTGTAGTGGTTAGCACTTTCACCTAGCAGCAAAAAGGGTCGCTGGTTCGAATCCCGACCACAATAAAATCTGCCTGGAATTTGCATGTTCTCCCTGTGCCTTCGTGGGGTTTCCTCCGGGCACTCTGGTTTCCTCCCACACTCTGAAGACATGCTGGTAGGTTAATAGGATCCTGCCCTATACATATATATATATATATATATATATATATATATATATATATATACATATACATATATATATATAAAAATAGAAAAATGAAAAGAAAAAAATATTCGAGTGAAAAAAATTTTAAAAAATGTAGGTAAAAGAAATTAAAATAGAATAAGATAATAATAAAGTAGAATAAAAGAGAAGAATAAAAAAGAAAGAAAAAAGAGAAAAAAGAAAGAAAACAAAGAAAGAATGTCTGATTAAACCTAAAGCTATAAATACTCATTTATCCATAATGAAGGAATGAATAGATAAAATAGATGTATGACTATATCGATGGTGATCTATATGAATTAATAATTGGAAATGAAACAATTTAAATCAAATTCTATGTTGTGACCTTGGGGGGCGAAAGATTGCATCACATATATCCAGCGAGATTCGTATTTGCTAAGGGTAATGCCTTTATTACTTCCTCTCCCAAGGGGTTTGTATTTTTCTATACCCCAAAAACATAGAGAGGAGTTGGCCACATTTCTGGATCTGATAAGTATACCTTACACCTCAAGAACTTGGGAACTATGTGTTCTGTCCACTAGATGTTTTATACTGGTTATTTGTACCTTATTTGTATCCGTGTTGTTAAATTTACATGCAAAATGTGTAATTTACTTAAGATAATCATATGTGGTGTGCAGGCTCCATCTAGCGTTCCTTTTTGGTATTGCTGCAGTTCTATTTCTTTGTTTATTTGTATGTGTAACTAAGGAAGTTGTCAGCAAGTAGGGAATTCTGGGTAGAATCTTAGCAGGAAGTGAACCAGTCACCATTCTTTGAGAAGACATTCAGGAAACAACACATGTATTTCTCTATCTATCGCCATCACCCCTTAAAGAACTTAAACTTAAAATTATTTCTGTTATTTTGTAGTTTCAGCTAGCTTGTTCTAATAAAACTGGAATCAAAGAAATATGGTATCTACAGTTATTGAGGTTTAGCTATCTGCTCCTTGGGACAGAACACTACGCAATATTTTATATACAATCTTTAAAATACAAATGGTCCCTAGGGGATCGGGCTATCAGTTTGCTTTTTGCAGCCATATGCTACAATGCAAGATGCCATACAGGAGTGGATATGCCACTGAGTGTCTTTAGTGGCACTACATTGTGTGTACACAACCATCCTGTTTGACATACCTCCTATAGACCACTGGAAAAGTTTTCCCCTTCTTGGGTTGTCTAAACACCATCAGGACATTGTCAGCACAATTTGTGTATATGTGGCCGCTCCAGTAACCCTTATCACTATTGGATCCAACTATGCAGCAGGCTGACATTGGGGATATGCACATTTTACTCCATGAGCATTGACAGTTTATATGTCTTGGCCTCCATAGGTGCACAAGCTATTCATTCATTCTCAACGGAGTTCCACTTTTTTTTTTTTTTTAACCACTTCAATACAGGGCATTTTCACCCCCTTCCTGCCCAAGCCAATTTTCAGCTTTCAGCACTGTTGCACTTTGAATAACAATTGTGCGGTCATGCAACACTGTACCCAGATGAAATTTTTATCATTTTTTCCCCACCAATAGAGCTTTCTTTTGGTGATATTTGATCACCCCTGCGGTTTTTATTTCTTGTGCTATAAACAAAATAAGAGTGACAAGTTTGAAAAAAAACACAATATTTTTTACTTTTTGCGATATTAACCACTTGCCGACCGCCTAACGTAGATATACGTCGGCAGAATGGCACGGGCAGGCAGAATCACGTATATATACGTGATCTGCCTCCCGCGGGCGGGGGGTCCGATCGGACCCCCCCCGGTGCCAGCGGCGGTCGGCATCTGACTGGGAGCGTCGGGAGGCGAGGGGGAGACCATCCGATCGTGGCCCCCCCCTCGCGATCGCTCCCAGCCAATGGGAATCCTCCTCTGCCTGTGTGTAGTTTCACACAGGCAGAGGATGTGATGTCATCTCTCCTCGGTCTGGCAGTTTCCGTCCAGCGCCGAGGAGAGAAGACATGTAAGTGCACACAACACAAACACACACAGTAGAACATGCCAGGCATACTTTACACCCCCGATCCCCCCCCGATCGCCCCCCGATCCCCCCCCAATCACCCCCCCCCCCTGTCACAAACTGACATTAGCAGTATTTTTTTTTTTTTTTTTCTGATTACTGCATGGTGTCAGTTTGTGACAGTTACAGTGTTAGGGCAGTGAGTGTTACCCCCCTTTAGGTCTAGGATACCCCCCTAACCCCCCCTAATAAAGTTTTAACCCCTTGATTACCCCCTGTCACCAGTGTCACTAAGCGATCATTTTTCTGATCGCTGTATTAGTGTCGCTGGTGACGCTAGTTAGTGAGGTAAATATTTAGGTTCGCCGTCAGCGTTTTATAGCGACAGGGACCCCCATATACTGTCTAATAAATGTTTTAACCCCTTGATTGCCCCCTAGTTAACCCTTTCACCACTGATCACCGTATAACTGTTACGAGTGACACTGGTTAGTTCGTTTATTTTTTATAGTGTCAGGGCACCCGCCGTTTATTACCGAATAAAAGTTTAGCCCCCTGATCGCCCGGCGGTGATATGCGTCGCCCCAGGCAGCGTCAGATTAGCGCCAGTACCGCTAACACCCACGCACGCAGCATACGCCTCCCTTAGTGGTATAGTATCTGAACGGATCAATATCTGATCCGATCAGATCTATACTAGTGTCCCCAGCAGTTTAGGGTTCCCAAAAACGCAGTGTTAGCGGGATCAGCCCAGATACCCGCTAGCACCTGCGTTTTGCCCCTCTGCCCGGCCCACCCAAGTGCAGTATCGATCGATCACTGTCACTTACAAAACACTAAACGCATAACTGCAGCGTTCGCATAGTCAGGCCTGATCCCTGCGATCGCTAACAGTTTTTTTGGTAGCGTTTTGGTGAACTGGCAAGCACCAGCCCCAAGCAGTGTCAGGTTAGCGCCAGTACCGCTAACACCCACGCACGCAGCATACGCCTCCCTTAGTGGTATAGTATCTGATCGGATCAATATCTGATCCGATCAGATCTATACTAGCGTCCCCAGCAGTTTAGGGTTCCCACAAACGCAGTGTTAGCGGGATCAGCCCAGATACCTGCTAGCACCTGCGTTTTGCCCCTCCGCCCGGCCCAGCCCAGCCCACCCAAGTGCAGTATCGATCGATCACTGACACTTACAAAACACTAAACGCATAACTGCAGCGTTCGCAGAGTCAGGCCTGATCCTTGCGATCGCTAACAGTTTTTTTGGTAGCGTTTTGGTGAACTGGCAAGCACCAGCGGCCTAGTACACCCCGGTCGTAGTCAAACCAGCACTGCAGTAACACTTGGTGACGTGGCGAGTCCCATAAGTGCAGTTCAAGCTGGTGAGGTGGCAAGCACAAGTAGTGTCCCGCTGCCACCAAGAAGAGAACAAACAGGCCCGTCGTGCCCATAGTGCCCTTCCTGCTGCATTCGCCAATCCTAATTGGGAACCCACCGCTTCTGCAGCGCCCGTACTTCCCCCATTCACATCCCCAACCAAATGCAGTCGGCTGCATGAGAGGCATTTTCTTTATGTCCTCCCGAGTACCCCTACCCAACGAACCCCCCCAAAAAAGATGTCGTGTCTGCAGCAAGCGCGGATATAGGCGTGACACCCGCTATTATTGTCCCTCCTGTCCTGACAATCCTGGTCTTTGCATTGGTGAATGTTTTGAACGCTACCATTCACTAGTTGAGTATTAGCGTAGGGTACAGCATTGCACAGACTAGGCACACTTTCACAGGGTCTCCCAAGATGCCATCGCATTTTGAGAGACCCGAACCTGGAACCGGTTACAGTTATAAAAGTTAGTTACAAAAAAAAGTGTAAAAAAAAAAAAAAAAAAAAAAAACACATACAAAAATATAAAATAAAAAAAAATAGTTGTCGTTTTATTGTTCTCTCTCTCTCTATTCTCTCTCTATTGTTCTGCTCTTTTTTACTGTATTCTATTCTGCAATGTTTTATTGTTATTATGTTTTATCATGTTTGCTTTTCAGGTATGCAATTTTTTATACCTTACCGTTTACTGTGCTTTATTGTTAACCATTTTTTTGTCTTCAGGTACGCCATTCACGACTTTGAGTGGTTATACCAGAATGATGCCTGCAGGTTTAGGTATCATCTTGGTATCATTCTTTTCAGCCAGCGGTCGGCTTTCATGTAAAAGCAATCCTAGCGGCTAATTAGCCTCTAGACTGCTTTTACAAGCAGTGGGAGGGAATGCCCCTCCCCCCCCAACGTCTTCCGTGTTTTTCTCTGGCTCTCCTGTCTCAACAGGGAACCTGAAAATGCAGCCGGTGATTCAGCCAGCTGACCATAGAGCTGATCAGAGACCAGAGTGGCTCCAAACATCTCTATGGCCTAAGAAACCGGAAGCTACGAGCATTTTATGACTTAGATTTCGCCGGATGTAAACAGCGCCATTGGGAAATTGGGAAAGCATTTTATCACACCGATCTTGGTGTGGTCAGATGCTTTGAGGGCAGAGGAGAAATCTAGGGTCTAATAGACCCCAATTTTTGCAAAAAAGAGTACCTGTCACTACCTATTGCTATGATAGGGGATATTTACATTCCCTGAGATAACAATAAAAATGATTAAAAAAAAAAAAATGAAAGGAACAGTTTAAAAATAAGATAAAAAAATAATAATAATAAAGAAAAAAAAAAAAAAAAAAAAAAAAAGCACCCCTGTCCCCCCTGCTCTCGCGCTAAGGCGAACGCAAGCGTCGGTCTGGCGTCAAATGTAAACAGCAATTGCACCATGCATGTGAGGTATCGCCGCGAAGGTCAGATCGAGGGCAGTAAGTTTAGCAGTAGACCTCCTCTGTAAATCTAAAGTGGTAACCTGTAAAGGCTTTTAAAGGCTTTTAAAAATGTATTTAGTTTGTCGCCACTGCACGTTTGTGCGCAATTTTAAAGCATGTCATGTTTGGTATCCATGTACTCGGCCTAAGATCATCTTTTTTATTTCATCAAACATTTGGGCAATATAGTGTGTTTTAGTGCATTAAAATGTAAAAAAGTGTGTTTTTTCCCCAAAAAATGCGTTTGAAAAATCGCTGCGCAAATACTGTGTGAAAAAAAAAAATGAAACACCCACCATTTTAATCTGTAGGGCATTTGCTTTAAAAAAAATATATAATGTTTGGGGGTTCAAAGTAATTTTCTTGCAAAAAAAAATTATTTTTTTATGTAAACAATAAGTGTCAGAAAGGGCTTTGTCTTCAAGTGGTTAGAAGTGTGGGTGATGTGTGACATAAGCTTCTAGATGTTGTGCATAAAATGCCAGGACAGTTCAAAACCCCCCCAAATGACCCCATTTTGGAAAGTAGACACCCCAAGCTATTTGCTGAGAGTCATGTTGAGTCCATGGAATAATTTATATTGTGACACAAGTTGCGGGAAAGAGACAATTTTTTATTTTTTTTATTTTTTTTTGCGCAAAGTTGTCACTAAATGATATATTGCTCAAACATGCCATGGGAATATGTGAAATTACACCCCAAAATACATTCTGCTGCTTCTCCTGAGTATGGGGATACCACATGTGTGAGATTTTTTGGGAGTCTAGCCGCGTACGGGACCCCGAAAACCATGCACCGCCTTCAGGCTTTCTAAGGCCGTAAATTTTTGATTTCACTCTTCACTGCCTATCACAGTTTCGGAGGCCATGGAATGCCCAGGTGGCAAAAAAAACCCCCAAATGACCCCATTTTGGAAAGTAGACACCCCAAGCTATTTGATGAGAGGTATAGTGAGTATTTTGCAGACCTCACTTTTTGTCACAAAGTTTTGAAAATTGAAAAAAGAAAAAAAAAAATGTTTTTTCTCGTCTTTCTTTATTTTCAAAAACAAATGAGAGCTGCAAAATACTCACCATGCCTCTCAGCAAATAGCTTGGGGTGTCTACTTTCCAAAATGGGGTCATTTGGGGGGGGTTTGTGCCACCTGGGCATTCCATGGCCTCCGAAACTGTGATAGGCAGTGAGGAGTAAAATCAAAAATGTACGCCCTTAGAAATCCTGAAGGCAGTGATTGGTTTTCGGGGTCCCGTACGCGGCTAGGCTCCCAAAAAGTCCCACACATGTGGTATCCCCATACTCAGGAGAAGCAGCTAAATGTATTTTGGGGTGCAATTCCACATATGCCCATGGCCTGTGTGAGCAATATATCATTTAGTGACAACTTTGTGCAAAAAAAAAAAAAAAAAAAAAAAATTTGTCACTTTCCCGCAACTTGTGTCAAAATATAAAACATTCCATGGACTCAACATGCCTCAAAGCAAATAGCTTGGGGTGTCTACTTTCCAAAATGGGGTCATTTGGGGGGGTTTTATGTCATCTGGGCATTTTATGGCCTTCAAAACTGTGATAGGTAGTGAGGAGTAAAATCAAAAATGTACGCCCTTAGAAATCCTGAAGGCAGTGATTGGTTTTCGGGGCCCTGTACGCGGCTAGGCTCCCAAAAAGTCCCACACATGTGGTATCCCCATACTCAGGAGAAGCAGCTAAATGTATTTTGGGGTGCAATTCCACATATGCCCATGGCCTGTGTGAGCAATATATCATTTAGTGACAACTTTTTGTAATTTTTTTTTTTTTTTTGTCATTGTTCAATCACTTGGGACAAAAAAATGAATATTCAATGGGCTCAACATGCCTCTCAGCAAATTCCTTGGGGTGTCTACTTTCCAAAATGGGGTCATTTGTGGGGGTTTTGTACTGCCCTGCCATTTTAGCACCTCAAGAAACGACATAGGCAGTCATAAATTAAAGGCTGTGTAAATTCCAGAAAATGTACCCTAGTTTGTAGACGCTATAACTTTTGCGCAAACCAATAAATATACACTTATTGACATTTTTTTTACCAAAGACATGTGGCCGAATACATTTTGGCCTAAATGTATGACTAAAATTGAGTTTATTGGATTTTTTTTAGAACAAAAAGTAGAAAATATCATTTTTTTTCAAAATTTTCGGTCTTTTTCCGTGTATAGCGCAAAAAATAAAAACTGCAGAGGTGATCAAATACTATCAAAAGAAAGCTCTATTTGTGGGAAGAAAAGGACGCAAATTTCGTTTGGGTACAGCATTGCATGACCGCGCAATTAGCAGTTAAAGCGACGCAGTGCCGAATTGTAAAAAGTGCTCTGGTCAGGAAGGGGGTAAAACCTTCCGGGGCTGAAGTGGTTAAATATCCAATTTTTTTTTTTTAAAAAACAAATTTTTTCCTCAGTTTACGTATTCTTCTACATATTTTTGGTAAAAAAATATCGCAATAAGCGTATATTTATTGGTTTGCGCAAAAGTTATAGCATCTACAAAAAAAGGGGATAGATTTATAGCATTTTTATTTTTTTTTTTTTTACTAGTAATGGCAGCGATCTGCGATTTTTATCATGACTACGATATTGCAGCGGACACATTGGACACTTTTGACACATTTTTGGGACCATTCACACTTATATAGCGATCCGTGCTATAAAAATGAATTGATTACTGTATAAATGTGATTGGCAATGAAGGGATTAACCAGGAGGGGGCACTGTAGGGGTTAATTATGTTTTGTAAGGAGTGACTCTAACTGTGGGGGGAGGGGACTCACAAGGCGAGGAGACCGATCGGTGTTCCTCTGTACAAGGAACACACCATCGGTTTCCTCTCCTCTGACAGGACGTGGATCTGTGTGTTTACACACACAGATCCACAGTCCTGCTCAGTTACCGGGCAATCGCGGGTGCCTGGCGGACATCGCGGCCGCCGGGCAGGCGCACGGGGACCCAAGTGACGCGGTGGGCGCGCGCCCCCTGGAGGGGCTGGAAGGCCGTCACATCATATGACGGCGGCCCAGGATAACAGCTGCACCGTCCCGCCGTCATATGACGGTGGGTGGGCAGCAAGTGGTTAAAGTCAGCAGCTACAAATACTGCAGCTGCTGACTTTTAAAATATGGACACTTAGCTGTCCAGGGCGCCCACGATGTCGGTACCCAAAGCCGAACTGTCCCTTGGCTGTCGGGTGCTGCCGCCGCCATCCTCGGTAAGGCAATCAGGAAGTGAAGCCTTGCGGCTTCACTCTCTGGTTCCCTATTGCACATGCGGGACTCACGCTGTGCTATCCCACTGGTCCCTGCTGTTTTCTGGGACCCGTGTGTCTCCCAGAATACAGCGGGAGGGGGTGATGGGAAGTGGTGTAGATACCCGCGGGAATGTGACACCGGAGGGGGGAGGAACCGGAAATGCGGAAGTTCCATTTTTGGGTGAAACTCCGCTATAAGAGGTTTTGCGGACTGAAGGGTATAACCCTCAACACTAGGATTATTATTGCACAGTTGACACATGATGCTGTTATCTTGGTCTTATACATGGGTCTGCAAGAGGTGGACTTGGCTTGTTTTTATTAGTGTTTGTTTGTGCCTGTTCGTCATTGTTTTAAACATACATTTGTGGTTTATCTAATAAAATAGTTTGCTATCTTTGATACATGCAGTGGGCTATTTCTATTTTTATGCTTTTGGGTTGGTTGAGCTGAGACAGGTTTTTTATTCTCAGTTCTAAACAGAAGGATGATGACACCACTAGTGCAATGCAGGGCGAAGATGAGGGTTGTCACAGCCATGACAGGTTTTTTATTCTCATGCTGCGTACACACAATCGGAATTTTGGTCAGAAAAAGGTATGATGGCTTTTCCGACGGGATTCCGCTCAAGCTTGCCTTTCATACACACGGTCACACAAACGTTTTCTGAACCTTCGACCGTCAAGAACGCTGTGACATACAACACTACGATGAGCCGAGAAAATGAAGTTCAATGCTTCTGAGCGTGCGTCAAATTGTTTCCGAGCATGCATGATTTTTTGCGCGTCCGAATTGCATACAGACGAACACATTTTCGGATAGGAACTTTTTCCGACCGAAAAATAGAGAACCTGCTCTCAATCTTTTGCTGCCTGGAATTCCGCCAGCAAAAGTCCGATGGAGCATACACACTGTCGCATTTTCCAACCAAAACCTCTCATCGGAGTTTTGCTGGCGGCATTTCTGATCGTGTGTACGGGGCATCAGTTCTAATTATGCATTTACCGAAGGCTCCCACTCCATTAATTTTCCCTCTTACTCGAGCTTGACAAATCTCAATACTTAAACTAAGTTTATTTTCTTTTGAACTATTTTGATCATTATAAGTTTGTGTTTGTGTGGCACTGAGGGCCCTTTCATTTTGAATTATTTCATCATCCTTCTGTGCACGTGCTTCATTCTGCTGACCTGCTGTGGGTTGAATTTTAAGATCCAGTGTTGACATCACATAAGGACCGGCCACTTTGGCTTCCTACTTCTCACTGCCCAGGCCATGCGCCGATATTCTGAAGTGGTCATGTCACACCTCAATATTTGCCGACACAGACTGATTCCAATATGACTATGGTATGCCTTGTTTGTTTGAGAATCCGAGTTTTCACATTTATTTTAAAGTAGCTGAGCAGTAAAAAGTAGTGACAACTGTGCAAGACACAGTGGGGTAGCCGAGTACAAGGTACCAAGCTAACAGAGACTGCATAAAACTAGCAAGGCAGAAAAAAATCATAGAAGCTGTACAGCAGAGTAAATGAAAGAAAACCAATTATAAATACAAATGTTCAGCCTTAAATTTTTTTTAATTGCACAGGCTTACTTATAAAAAATTTAAACTTGCCTCTTTGTTTTGCCTAACTTACTTTTTGCCTTCTTCATTAAAGAGCTTTTTTCTTATGTGATCATTCATTGGTCCAGTAAATTATAGCAACCAAAGGGAATGCAGGAGCGTTTGTTGACAAGGAACAAGCTAATGTATATTTGTTTTGTGTGAATGAGGTAAAAAAGCCAATGGTATTAACCACCTCAATACTGGACACTTTCATTCCCTTCCTGCCTAGGCCATTTTTAAGTTTTTAGCACTGTACCCAAATGAAATTTGTATGATGTTTTGAGACAGTAATGCCACGTACACACGAGCGGAATTTCCGTCGGAAAAATCTTGAGTGGTTTTTCGGACGGAATTCCGCTCAAGCTTGACCTGCATACACACTGTCACACAAAAGTTTGCTGAACTTTTGACCGTCAAGACTGCAGTGGCGTACAGCACTACGACAAGCCGAGAAAATGAAGTTCAATGCTTCCGAGCATGCGTCAAATTTTTTCCGAGCATGCGTAGGAATTTTGCGCGTCGGAAATGGTACAGATGATTGGAATTTCAGATCAGAACTTTTTTCGACCGAAAAATTGAGAACATGCTCTCAATCTTTTCCTGGCTGGAATTCCGCCAGCAAAAGTCCGATGGAGCATACACACGATCGGACACGATTTTGGACCAAAAGCGATCATCAGACTTTTTCTGGCGGAATTTCCACTCGTGTGTACGGGGCATCAGAGCTTTCTTTTGGTGGTATTTAATCACCATTTTTTTTTTTTGCTAAATAAACAAGGAAAAAAAATACAGAATATGTCTTTGTTTCTGTTATAAAATTTTATTAAACTTTCTTCATAACTTTTGGCCAAAATGTATTCTGCTACATTTCTATGTTGAAAAAAAAAACAAAAATCAGTGTATATTATTTAGTCTGTGTGAAAGTTATGGAGTCTACACATGATGGTATATATATATATTTGAAAATTGATCCTGATGTCATTTCTTGAGGCCCACGAATACAAGGACAGCACAAATACCTCTCAAATTAGCCCCTTTTGGAAAATAGACAGTCCAAAATATTTAGTAAGAGGCATGGTGAGTTTTTTTAAGTTGTAATTTGTTTTCACAATTTTTGGAAAATGAAGAAATTAAGTACATTTTTTTTCACAAAGTTGTTATTTTAACTAGGTAAGTCTCACACACAGCATAGACATACTTAAAATGCCACCCAAAACCACATTCTGCTATGTCTCCTGAGTATGTAGATACCACATTTATGAGACTTGTTCACAGTCTAGCCATGTAGAAGGGACCAAAATCCAAGGAGCACCTTTGGGCTTTCAATGAGCATAAATTATGCGTAAATCATGCATAAATGATAATTAGCATGAATAATATAATTTCCTGACTACCTTCTCACATTTTTGGAGGCCCTGAAGCACCAGGACAGTGTAAACACCCACAAAATGATCCCGTTTTGGAAAGCAAACACTCCAAGGTATTTTTTGAGAGGCATAATGAGTCTTTTGAAAATGTCATTTTTGTCAAATGCGGGAAATTAAATTAAAATGTTTTTGTTTTTTTTTTTACACAAAGTTGTCATTTTAACAAGGTATGTCTCACACACAGCATAGCCATACTTAAAATTACACCCAACCCACATTCTGCTGTCTCCTAACAAGATATTTCTAACACACATCATAGGCATACTTCGAATCACACCCCAAAACACGTTCTTCTACTCCTCCTGAGTATGAGGATACCACAAATATGAGACTTTTTCACAGCCTAGCCACACAAAATCCAAGGAGCACCTTCAGACTTTCTAAGGGCCTATCTGATTTTCTGACTACCTATCACATTTTCGGAGGCCCTGGAGCAACAGGACAGTGGAAGCACCCACAAAATGACCACAAGAGGCATGAGGAGTCTTGTGAACACTTTTTTTTGCCACAAACTTTTGGAAAAGTTGAAATAAAAATTAAATTGATTTTTTTTACACAAAGTTGTCCCCACATACAGCATGAGCATAATTAGAATTTACCCCAAAACACATTTTGCTACTCCTTCTGAGTATGGAGATACCACAGGGCGGAGATTTTTCACTGTCTGGACTGATTATGTACCTGTATCACACAAATCAACCAATTGTATGAAAGTCAATGTACTGTAATGGTTGCCTCTATATAAGTGGTCAGAGAATATAGCTTAGTGTATTGTTACCAATAGCAGTCCCAGTTTCTGTAAGCCAAGCAACCTGAGCCTACTGGTACGCGACTACCCCCAGAAATGCCATGTTCATTGGCCAGGAAGTAAAGGAGGTTAAAAAAAAGTAGAAGAAGAGTTCTTGTGGTTCCAGAAGTGCAGTTGTCCACAGGGGATGGCTGAGACTGGTGTCTCGCAGGAACATATTCAGTCGGATATGCAGAAGAGTCAATTCAGGTGCAAGCAGAGACATGGTCAGCATACGGGCAAATGATCAGAACAGGCAGAAATGTGGTCAATAAACAGGTAAATCAGGAACACTGATTCTAGCTACACAGATCTGGTGACACTATGGTTGTTGTGCTGTTGATCGGAGAACTGTTACTGGCTGCACTTTTAGGGCTAGTTCACACATGAGGTCTGACCCATGCAAGTGAATGGGGTTTCTTTTGTGGGGTCCAAGGGGTTAAAGCAGGTGGTGAGGAGGCGATACAATGCCTTCTTGCTGCCTGTCAAATGCTCTCTGAAGAATGATTTGAACATGGATGGCTCCTTAGCTATTTTCCTCTTTAAACATAGTGTATACACACTCTATATACAGTGCATCCGGAAAGTATTCACAGTGCTTCACTTTTTCCACATTTTGTTATGTTACAGCCTTATTCCAAAATGGAATACATTTGTTATTTTCCCAATACTTTTGACAATATAGTGGATATCAAACCCTTATCTTGAATAAAGATCTGGTGTAGATGAAGGGAATCCCTGACCACACTGATTACGAATAGAACAAAGCAGGTGGGAGCTGTAATTTTTCTGCAATTTAAACACATTTGTTTTCTTTGTAATAATCAATTTTGCTGTAGTAAAATATATACATCACCCAGGTGGTCCCACTTCATATACAGGGTCAGGGTATCCCCCAGGCATGTTATTTATTAGAATCTTTCACTGTAAGCATTACCAAAATTGCTGTTCCTTGTCAAAGGAAATTTTGGTTCATGTTCCCCAGGGCAGTGTCCACAACCCCGACAATCATGTGACAATCCCTAGCATTTTAGTCTAGAAAATGGCCATTAATGTCTTCAACATTTGGCTCCCATGGACTTCAATAGGGTTCATATTTGGAACTGGAACTTTGCTCATGTTAGCTGAACGCTGCTCGAACCGAACCCAGCTATGATTTGCTTATTACTACTCCATGCAGAATACCCCCCCTGCTCATCACCTGATGGGACACCTGGAAAAGATAAGAATAAAATGTTAAAAAAGCAAAAATAGTGCCGAGGAGCCTCTGGGTGTTAAGGGGATGACCCATATTTGGGCATTAACGTGTATATAAATCTAAAACTATTTTTTAGATTGGACAGATTGGAGAAAAGTTAGATTCCATGCCAACTTATTATTGCAGTCTGTGTCCCAGCTGATGACATTCACCCCTATATTTGTCCTGTGACCATTACGATCAAAACAGAAAGTAAAAGAAAAGCCTTGATTTTGGAGTTGTCATGATGGCTAGAGTCGAGGGGAATCTTCGAATGGGAGCAACTGTTCTGACAATTGTATAAGATGGAAATTCCCATCATTTTGGGGAGATTCTCTCGTACTTCCTGTTCTATTTGTAAGACAGGAACTGAAAAGAAATCTTCCTAGCAAGACATAGACAGCAAAAATAAGGGGGATTTACCATTTTCTTCTGTATCTAAAAATAAATAAAATCTTTGGCTATACATACACTTTAAAGGAGCTGGGACATGTTTGGTCAATGGTCATTAAAGAATAATTCCAAACATTGGTATGTTATATATCCAGCCAGTCCTCCAGACTGACACTCACCAGCCCACCTGGCTGACTCTCCGGTGATCTCCCAGACATACTGACCTGCCCCCACTGTCCACTCTCCTTGCTCCTGTACCTCCAGGAATTGTTTCCTCCATGAGTTTTGGAAGGAATCTTCTTCCAAGCTCCAGGCCCGGGGTCACCTGCCCCCAGACTAGGGGGCACCCTCAAGGGCCACGGACAGCCTCCTCAGCACTCCATCACTATCTTCCACCCGTCTGCTCCCCCTGGCATGACTCATGCCTATTTATGAGGTGGCCTGCCCCCTGCCAGCCCTTCACTGAGGATTGAGGTCCTCATAAATATTCCAAGCAGTTCCTCCTAGCTTCCACCCACTATGTCCAGAACATTCTCCAATGTCTCAGACTAATCCCCCCAGCCCTGAGTCACTAAACCCTGACCCAAAGTCACAGCCCAGGCTTGGCCTTAAGCCAAGCTAAATTTTCCTACACTAACAGCTTCTCTAACATTCTAGCACACTAAAGGGTGCTACATAAGTTTAGCATACCAATGCTTGGAATTCTTTAAAAATACTGCTACAATTTCTAATTGGGAAAATGAAAGGCAATACGTGCTAAAGAAAATTAATAAAAAACAATTAAATAGATAAACCTGCCTTGCAGTTTATTAAGGCAGTATAACAAATTAAGTGGAAACAACCCTATTTACAATTACATAGTTGCTTTTTCGACCTGCTTTTTTTGTTCTGCTTTTCTGCTTTTATTCTTTGATCAGAATATTACAGTTCACATTACAGTTCCAGTGTGTAACTCTGCCTGGCTAAACAGAATCCCTATCTCTGTAGGTACTGATGAGGCCGAGGTAAGGGTGAACCATTGTAAAAATACAGAATAACTACCTCCAACTCTAAATAAAGGAAGAAAATGTTCCAGCAGATTTGATTCCCATGTAACATAAAACCGCAAGACAAAGTTTTTGGGTTCAGTGGCTACCTGTTCTTAACATTGATTTCTGCAAAGATGTATTATCTTACTTGCATAACCATGAGAGCAGAGAGCAGTTTATCATCTTCATTAAAAGGAATTAAACAGTGTTTTTTGTCATTAATAACTGTATTAGGTGGCTGGTTAACACTTTTATTTCACAGTTTGTGTATTATCTGAAGTGTTTTAGGTGGATTATTTTTATGTTTTTTTTTATGTTGCATCAATTAGTTGATAATTTAGGACAGAGTGTAATTAAAGGTTGTTGATATTTTTCATCTGTTATTTGAAATGTGATAAAATATGTTCATTATGTAATATTAATTAATTTGCACTAAATTAGAAACATACTGCTTAGGACACAAACAAGATACATGGCCATCAGTTCAAAACTTTCACAAATTCTAGCAGTTTTCAACCTTATATTATACTGTATATTACAATGCGCTACTCAAACTGTTGGCGCTAAATCCTGAATAATAATAAAAATAATAATAATACATATAATAGCCTTATTAGAATGCTTAGAATGAAGACTTTACATGGTTCATGGGAGAGGCAGGAAGATCCAGACGTTCCCCTACTTGACTTAGAACTACATTACTACCTAGAAGATCTCAATAATTGTTCAGATCAATTGAATTAAATAATTCTGTTGTAGCATTCTGGGTTATGGTTGACATCTCTAATGCCCCGTACACACGGTCGGATTTTCCAACGGAAAATGTGTGATAGGACCTTGTTGTCGGAAATTCCGACCGTGTGTAGGCTCCATCACACATTTTCCATCGGATTTTCCGACACACAAAGTTTGAGAGCAGGCTATAAAATTTTCCGACAACAAAATCCGTTGTCGGAATTTCCGATCGTGTGTACACAAATCCGACGCACAAAGTGCCACGCATGCTCAGAATAAATAAAGAGATGAAAGCTATTGGCTACTGCCCCGTTTATAGTCCTGACATATGTGTTTTACGTCACGTTCAGAATGATTGGATTTTCCGAAAACTATGTATGACCGTGTGTATTGCAAAAAGTTTGAGCCAACATCCGATGGAAAAAATCCTAGGATTTTGTTGTCGGAATGTCCGATCAATGTCCGACCGTGTGTACGGGGCATTACTGTTTGCCAGGGATAGTACACTTCTTGAAGGATCTGTCCCCAGCAAACATATATCCCTGTTTTCTATCCACTATCTTGGGCTACAAGGTAGCTATGTTAGAGATGACATCAGTAAGAATCCCAGGCAACACTTCAAAATGGGCCTGCTGGATATGAACCAGTTGTGTTGTTCTCTATCCACTATCTTGTCCTGCCAAGTAGCCGTGTTAGACATGGCACCAGTAAGAATCCCAGGCAACACCCCAATATGGCCCTGCTGGATATGAACCAGTTGTGTTGTCCTCTATACACCATCTTGTCCTGCCAGGTAGCCATGTTAGAGACAGCGCCAGTAAGAATCTCAGGCAATACCCCAATATCGCCCTGCTGGATATGAATCAGCAATCATCTCTCAGGTTGGCTTTCCTATGCACTGTGTTATGATTTCCATGTATTTGCTTGGCATTGCCATCTATTTGCCAGGGATAGTTTTTTTTTTAGCTGACAGGTTGCCATGTTAAGGATGGAGTCAGTAAGAATCCTAGGCAACACCTCAATATGGCCTTGGTGGATTTGAAACCAGTTGCACATGCGCAGCAATCATCTTTTGGGCTGGTTTTCCTATGCACTGTGCAATATTATTGGGGGGATGGCACCACGCACGCATGCTACCCAAACATCTGTAGCACCCCTTCACCAAACAGACAAGAAACAAAGGGGTTGATTTACTAAAGGCAAATAAACCGTGCACTCTGCAAGAGCAGTTGCTCCAGAGCTTAGTAAATGAGCAGAAGCTCTGCTGACTTCCATCATCCAAACATGTAGAAGCAAAAATGCTGTTTTTTTTTTTATTTTCCTTGCATGCGATTGGGTATTCTTTGCAAAATTAAGCTTTATCTTATTTACTAAGCTTTGGAGCAACTGCACTTGCAAAGTGCACAGTCTTTTTGCCTTTAGTAAATCAACCCCAAAGTTTCCACTGAATGGGTAAAATGCTGCTAAATGGGGGGTAGGGGACAAACTTATAAAAGACATTATGCCATGGAAGCAAGCACTATATTGATTCAGCCTCTTGATGGGGAGGACCTGACAACAGCCCAGTGAATGGTGATTGCAATGTTCTTTGGTTTATTGTACATTTTGTTTCCTTCAAGTTTCTATCAAAACAAGACTGCACGTCATTTCTTTAGATTTGTTCTGCTCTCCCTATATATTCATTTATTCTGGAGCAAATAAACAATGCTCTTATGCATATCTTTGTGTCTTCTATTTTCATTTTTTTTAATTTTGTCTTTATACTTTATTTATTTTGTCTTTATACTTTATACTTTATACAAAGTATACTTTATACTTTGATTGTTTGCCTCTTGTTCCAAAAGACTGTGATCAATTGTTTGAGGGCATTTGTGGATCTGGCTACATATAGGTGCATGGTTTTGGATTTATGTAAGTATTTATATTGTTACATTTAAATCACATCATTGTTTTATATATTGTTACCTCTATGTTATTAATTGATCGGTTTACCTACTATGTATTATATTTAGGGGTACTTTGTAGTTCTATTCATTATGTGACACATTCATGTTACACATTTTTACATTTGTTTTGAACAGTAGCTTTGCAGTGCAGAGTTGTGGGTAGAGTTATGAAATTGTTAGTTATTTTAGTTGATTTGTAAATCACAGAGCTTTAGACATCTTTGCTATGTGACACTTCCAGGTGTGTCAGATAGTGTGCCCCTTTTGCTGTACGTAATTGGTGCAAGTTTAGCACACCAATTGCCAGAATAATAAGTATAACGCTTTTTTTCTGCTGAATGAAGCTTGCCCAAAGCATGCTAAAAATGTCCACAGTATAACCTAAAGCTGTATGCCCTTAGGGCTGATCCTTTTTGGACAAAACCCCATAAGAAAGAGAGGATACTAGGTGGGGATGAGCATAAACAATTCATGTGCATAAAGTGAATTTTATGCTGATTCCGGCATGCCGCATTTTGCTCCATGTTGTCCAGTGGATTGTGAGAATAGATGAGTTTGGGAGCCGTGTCTACACCCGAGATGGAACGAAAGATCAAAATGTAAGTGTGATAGACCCAACCAGGCCAGGGACTTTTGGAGGGGACTAGGAGCTTGCCTCCTACCCACTGTTTATGGCCCAGGGAGAGAGCAGATCATCCTCTAATGATGGACAACAACGTGATGAATGCTGAGAGCAAGGCTTGGATTAATTCTCTGAATAGGGACAATAAAGCTTCCCTACTGGCGTCATGGACGCGCTGCGCATAGCGCTGCGCAAAGCGCTGCAACTGGTCACAGACGCACAGATTCACAGAGACATGGTCCAGCTAACAGGCATCCAGCGGTGAATAGACGTGCGCCAGTGCGCATGCGCGTGCGCTGATCACGGAGATCGTGCACACGCACACAGTGACCCTGCCTTGGCGCCCAGTGACCTTTAAAAGGGGCTCCTGTTGCACAGAATCCCTGCTGTTTGATCTGCAGCATACCCTGTGACCTGATCCTGAACCCGCATCTGATCCAGTACTTACCTGGCTTCCTGACTTCGCTGTTGTCTCCAGGCCTGACCTTTGGCTTACCTTGACCCTGCTCTGTCTACCTGTTTGCCTGATCTTCTGTTACCAACCCTGCCTGAACTTTGACCATTCTCTGCCTGACGCTTTTATCCTGACTGATCCACTGTGTATTACCTGGCTAGTCTAACCTTACTCCTGCCCGCTGTCTTTTATCCGTGTGCATCTGCATCTATTGCCCCTCAGTTCACCTGCATCCGTTTACCTGCATCCACAGCTATCAAGTCTGTTCCTGTCTCTGTCAGCTGACATCATCTCCAGCCAAGTGAACCCTGCAGGCACTCATACCTCACTGTGCTCTGACGCTCACTGTCCCAACTCCAGTGATCCCAGAACCAGGGCTGTATGAGAGGTCTCCCTCTGCACGTAAGGCTCACCTCCAAGGTACGTGACATCTGGAGTGGATGCAAATACAGTATGTAATATTAATATTGTACAGGTTAATAGTCAGAAGGGATATGATGGCTCTTCTGCAGACTGGGTGGAAGTAGCTCCATCAAATGGGACAGAAATTTTTATCAACAATATCCCTCAAGAAATCTAAAAAGATACATTAATTCCACATCAGACTGCTGGAACATTGCATGATTTGGTCTCATAGACTGTTGTAGACGGGTGCCGGCCAGCCTGTGGTTGGGTGGGATCACTGTTTATGTTATGTGAGATTAGTCTTGTGTCAACTTTAGCTCATTATCTAACCCTTGTGTGATGTTTTGGTTAAATATTTAGTTTTATTGTTCATGTGGTGACTGACCTACTTTTGAAGTCTATAAAACCTGTATTTCTGTTCAATAAACAGTTCATTCCTTTGGATTTTTCCTCATATTTTACCTGGTATTGGCTCTTGGTCTGCAGGAACGGTTTGGAGGGCAGGAGGCATTGTTTGGCGGAAGCACCCAAGCAGGGTGCCAAGGTGTTCCGTCACAGTAGGCTTGGAGCACTATTACTTTAATAATCATGCTAAATGCTTGCCTATTACCCATCACACTACTTGCATTGGCAGTATCCCCAGGAATGAAAATGAAGTCAAGAGGGGATATGCCTCACATGGGAAGGATATCCTCTCACTTCCTGTTGAGTCTACAAGACTGGAAGTAAAGGGACATCTCCCTGTTAAACGCTGCATGTGAACATCCCCATCTGCTGCCTTTGCAGCTTAAGGGGGGTTGGTTAAAACATACCTCGACCACATGTTTTTAAAGCCTCCCAACCACAAGTGTATATGAGCCCTAAAGTTATTCAGTCCCGATAGTCCATCTCATTTGTCTGCCCAGCTTTACCCAAGCAGCAGAACAAGACCCTTATCTCTAGAGTGTGTGTGTCTGTATATATAAGCTGTGTAAAATATGCTCACACAACAGCACATTACAAAGAAAAAAAATGTTATGTCCTACTGAAGCAATCGTCAGTTCATAAAAAAAAAAATCTATTTATTTTTTACAGCAGGAAATTTTGATGATCTTTTTGAGGAGTTTCGGTAAACAGGCTTGGTTTTATTAAAGTAAATGCACTGAAGTATTAATTTGAAAACAGATTGGAAAAGCTGATATATACGAGATAAACAAGCAGCAAATTATTATTTTACAGCTGATTTATAATCACGGGGAATGTGGGTAGCTTCAGGCAAAACTCGAATTATCTGATATATTTGTTGGTTTAACAGTGGAAGCTTATGAAAATAATCACTCTGATAATAAGGGGAGCATATTATTCACAACTGAAATTTGACTTGTTATCAAGTGTTATATTTTTCAGATTTACTTTGTATTGGGGGTACGAAAGAATCTTTCCAGAACCTGCTCATTATTGTAAGGATATGGCTACAGGTTAGATTTAAACCTGGATTGGTTGTATGTTTTGCACTGTCTCTACATATGCGCTCTCCTACCCACATTCACCTTTTTACTTTCTTCTTCTATCAGTTGTGTGCCCCCTGATCATGATTTGGTGTGGTGTTCCACCCTTTCTGTTGTCTAATCAGGTGTGTCTGCTTGGCTCTTGCTGGAATATTCACATCTAATCCACGTTCAGCTTCTGTGTGTCCAGCTCCTGGTTAGTTTGCTATTTGGCCTTGCTTTTGTCTAGTTTGTACTCACGTTGTCACAACATTAGCTGTTGGGTTGTTTATCTTTGTGTGGACTTTTCTGGCAGCCTTCTGCCCCAACATTAGTTGTTGGGTTTTGTCTCTTGGTGTAGTGTTTCCTGACAGCCACCTGTTCCAGCATTAGCTGTTGAGTTGCTTATGTTTGTGTGGTTTCTCCTAGCAGCCTTCAGTTCCAACATTAGTTGTTGGGTTGCTTTTCGTTGTGTGGCATCTTCTATAAAGCCCTGTACACACGGTCGGATTTTCAATGGAAAATGTGTGATAGGACCTTGTTGTTGGAAATTCCGACCGTGTGTAGGCTCCATCACACATTTTCCATCGGATTTTCCGACACACAAAGTTTGAGAGCAGGCTATAAAATTTTCCGACAACAAAATCCATTGTCGGAATTTCCGATCGTGTGTACACAAATCCGACGCACAAAGTGCCACGCATGCTCAGAATAAATAAAGAGATGAAAGCTATTGGCTACTGCCCTGTTTATAGTCCCGACGTACGTGTTTCATGTCACCGCGTTCAGAATGATCGGATTTTCCGACAACTTTGTGTGACTGTGTGTATGCAAGACAAGTTTGAGCCAACATCCGTCGGAAAAAATCCTAGGATTTCGTTGTCGGAATGTCCGATCAATGTCCGACCGTGTGTACGGGGCATTAGTCTTTTGTCTCAGCATTAGCTGTTGAGGTTTATTTCTTTGTGTGGTCTCTCCTGGCAGCCTTCTGTCCCAGCATCAGCTGTTGAGGTTCTTCTCTTTGTGTGGTTACTCCTGGCAGCCTTCTGTCCCAGCATTAGCTGATGGGTTGTGTCACTTTGTGTGATGCCTCCTATCAGTCTTTTATCCCAGCATTAGCTGTTGGGTTGCTTCTCCTTGTGTGGTGTATACTGTAGTGTCTCCTATCAGTCGTTTGTCTCAGCATTAGCTGATGGGTTGCTTCTCCTTGTGTGGTGTCTCCTGGCAGACTTCTGTCCCATCATTGTTTGCCAGCTATATTCTCAGCCTGCCCTAGTAATACACCTCTGCATTGTCACCCTTGAAGTCGCTATGCCCACTAGGGCTGCAGCAGTTCCTAGGGATCCTGGAAAACCCAATACTAACCATAACATGTAAAATTGTGTAACATCCACACACATACCTCTTTAATGAAAATCTGAATGAGAAAGCTTTTACTGAGGGGTGTGGCTATTACTCAGCTCTGCCGCAACAAACACTAGAGTGTGGAAGCAGAAAGCAACATTTTCACCAAGAGAAAAAATGGTGTTTAGTCATCAATTGAGCTTTACTCTATCTGCTTTCATCAATACGTTACTCTCTCACTAACCCGGCTGGTATAACAGAAGAATATAGCCCATTACCTGCATGTGTGGATATACGGCATGAACACCTTATCCTTAAATGCAGCAGGGAACTTTTTCTCCCCTTGAAAAATCTTGCTTAGGCATATACAGTACATAAAACGCAAACCTGAGCTTTCCCATTCCTTTTCTACGGAGTTTCGTAATAATGTCACTCCCATGATGCTCAGGCTCTTTCCTATTAATATTGACCCATTCCTTCACAAAGTGTCAAGTTGATTACCCAAGTGATGAGCTGTACTTAAGAAAAATATGGGCTCTTCCATCACTGGAGGTCTCTGCATATAACATTTATATCACATAATCAATACTGACTATCAGTAGTAAAAATGCTATATTATAGCCAATTAATTAGGTTATAGCAGGCAGAGCTTATAGCCACGAAGGTCCACACATGCTGTCAAAGAGGGAATTTATCTTTTAAATAACTAATGTTACTAGGATCAGGGAGAAAAAAGTGCGCAAATAATGTACACAGCTCTGGAACTTTGCAGTCTGTTTCAGGTTATGGAAAATACTGTATAAATGATGCATTATTAAATGTGGCAGCCTCTTATTTCCCTAGTTACAACAACATCTTGGTCAAAATGCCATTTAAAAGTGGGCAGACTGTTTCATTAATAGCCTGTTTTTTGATACAATGGCTGGAATCTAATTTTAAAGTGAAATTCCAGGCAAAACCTAAAAATGCTCCCTCTCCTATCCTAAGAGCTATTCACACTAATCTATGTTAGAAAGGTCTGTATACTTTCATATTTTAAGTCTGGTCCTGTCCAATTTCCCTGTGTCAAGCAGGAGTGGCTGCAGAGTAAAGGATGGAGCGCCAACAACAGATGAGCCATAGGAGTCTATAGGTGACGTCACCGTTCCTAGGCATTACCAGCCATTCCTCTCCCCTGTAGCCGGTGCTGACTGACACAGGAGAGATCAAGTGAAAGGACTGAAGTGGGTTCAAAAAGGTAACTATACAGATCTTTCCTACACTAGTTAGTCAGAATAGGTGTTAGGAGTGGGGGGTGGAGGCTGGGGGGGGGGGGCATTTTTAAAAGTAGTTAGGTTTTGACTAAAATTTAATTCAATGGGGAGGGCAAACTGATATCATAGTCTGTGAGCACAAATTTTGCTCATTTTTTATTTTAACAGCTTGTGTGGGGGTTAAAATTTAATGGTGCAGGTGGCGGCCATTGGGCACTGCATCCCTTCATAAATTGCATACTAGAAAACATCCTTTAGTAAGATGAGGGGTTTGTTAGGTGCCAAGAACACATGCCATGCAAAATGTTACATAAAATACACTGGAATCTTTATTACAATGTAAAACACACAAAAAATAAAGAAATTTGATGACTTAGTAGTAGTCTTTATATCCCCAGAACATTGCAGGTAAGAAAACATGTCAACACTAATATCCTCATTTCCACCTGACAGAGAGATGGCCACCATGAATTTAATTAATCAGAAATGAGTCAAAGTACTTTTCTATGGAAGAATGGTCAAACATTCCCATAGACACACTCCTAAACCTTGTGGACAGTCTTCCCAGAAGAGTTGAAGCTGTTATAGCTGCAAAGGGTGGGCCAACTCAATATTGAACCCTATGGACTAAGACTGGGATGCCATGAAAGTTGCGTGTAAAGGCAGGTGTCCCAATAATTTTGACAATATAGTGTTTATATATATATATATATATATATATATATATATATATACCCAATTTGAAGTATTCCCACTGTTCCTTCTGGATTTTTTTTACAATTTAAACTATAGACAATGTAACAGGAGGTGCTGCAACACCAACAGATGGGTGGGGACACCCAAAATTTCCAAGTGAACAAGAACAAGTTGGGAATTACATCAGGGAACTCTCACTGTTGAAGTATCCAAGATATATAAGAATCCACGAGCTTACGTCTCCTAGAGTTGGTACCTGGATGGTTAAAATGAGAATTAGCTACATAGTTAATCAGGTTGAAAAGACACAAGTCCATTTAGTTCAACTTGCTATTAT
This sequence comes from Aquarana catesbeiana, assembly GCF_042186555.1. NCBI lineage: Eukaryota > Metazoa > Chordata > Amphibia > Anura > Ranidae > Aquarana > Aquarana catesbeiana. The sequence continues at coordinate 920,506,510 of NC_133324.1, forward strand.
TGTTTAAAAAAGTGGAGGGATCTTAAGTTTACCTGTTCTGGCAGCAGTACAGGTGACTTCCCATCTTCTGCCAAAATCAAGGTGAGTTGAGCTGTGAGCTTCTCCACCTGTCAGGAAGGACATTCCAACAGACAGAATGGCTCTTCCAGACAGCTTCCTGTGCATAAGCACAGGCTAATTCGTATTCCTGTTCATGCTCATAGAAATTGTGCAAGTGCTTGCGCACATATACATCTGTTGCTCACGTGCGCGTATCTGTTGCTCGCATCAGCACCAAGTGGGCTATTTAAACTGAGCCTTTGCTATGCTTCAGTGCTGTCTTGTCTGCAGCGTTCCTGTGCATACCAGCAACTTGTTACAGGAAATCTGCCTGCATTGATCCCGGCTTGCCTTGACCACACTTCTGCCTACGCATTTGTACCTGATCCATCTGCTTGTGTATGACCCAGTTCGTCTGACTCTGCTTCTGTCTGTACTGCTGCTGGACTGCCTGCTGCGAGCCCCTGCCTATGTTCCACTGGTGTCCCCCTTTGGCATTTCTGCTCCTCTGCTATCTACTGATGGTTTCAGCCTGCTCCTGTCTCCTGCTCCCTGGTGACCATACGGCACTCCTGCTCCGCTGTGGTCCACTGACGGTCTTCCCCTGCTTGATCTCTAGAGTCCGGCTGCTATCAAGACCAATAGGCACTTATGCCTCTCTGCACTCCTGCTCCGGCCCCGAGTTAGAGGTGTAGGAGAGGCCTTCCTCATTGTATCAGGCTCTTCCACCAGGTACGTGACACCACTATTCAGAAAAAGCCTTGTGTTTTTATCAATGAAACTAAATCTTCCTTTGATTAACCTAGGTGGAGCCCCCCTGCCCCAAAGCACCCATCCCCCCCATGTTGAGGTCATGTGGCCTGGTATGGTTCGAGTGGAGGGCACTCACTTGTCCCCCCCTTTCCTGATCTGCCAGGCTGGGTGCTCGGATAAGGGTCTGGTATGGACTTTGTGGGGGACCCCACAGCGTTTTTTTTTTTTTTTAAATTTTCAAGGTTTTTTTTTTACTATTTTTACCAGCAAATGTCTTTTTTTTTATTCAGCTGTCAGCAGGAAAGCACCATTGACAGCTAATGACTCATCGGTTGTCCTGGCCCCGCTCCTTAAAGAGGAGGGCCAGTCAAAAAAAAAAAAAAATCAAAAGTCAGCAGCTACAAATACTGCAGCTGCTGACTTTTAATCGGACACTTACCTGTCCCAGGGTCTAGCGATGCGGGGGATCGAAGCCCCGCCCGTCTCCCCCTCTGTTCAGCGGCGCCGGCATTGCAACTGTGGGCGCATGCGCATGCGTGAGCGGCGCCACGCGCCGTGATTGCCCGCTCAGTCACCTGGGACCTGTAATGGGTCCCAGATGATTGACAGGAGGGAGAGAGCAGAGCTGAGCCCTTCCTTTGCCGAGACGGAAGTGATGTCACCAGCCCAGGCACTGAAAGAGGCAGACTACGAGGGAACCCCTAGCAACAGGCATTTAGTGGTGAGTAAAAAAAAATATATATATCCAATTTTGTAGTTTTTTTTAGGATTTTTCATGTAGTTTTTTTTTTTTTTTTGGGTGGAACCCCATTTTAATATGGAGTTCCACCCAAAAAAGGGACTTTGGGTTATTTATCTCCCCCCTGTTTTTGACAGATCCCCTTCCCTACTTCCAGGAGACTGGAAGCCGAAAGGCTACACTGCCGGGTTCCCTTACCAGCAACATCGGCTGCAGTGCCGACATCGCTGGACTCCAGGACAGGTAAGAGTCCTAATGTCAAAAGTCAGCCTATCAGTGCCTATCAGTGGCGCATATTAGTGTCCATCAGTGCCACATATCAGTGCAGCCTCATCAGTGCCTCTTCATCAGTGCCTATTAGTGCCGCCTCCTCATTACCCATCAGTCAAGCCTATCAGTGCCCATCAGTGCAGCCTATCAGTGCCCATCAGTGAAGGAAAAAAATTACTTATTTACAAAATTTTATAACAGAAACTAATAAAACCTTTTTTTTTCAAAATGTTCTGTATTTTTTGTTTGTTCAGCGAAAAATGTAAAACCCAGTGGTAATTAAATACAACTGAAAGGAAGCTCTATTTGTTTAAAAAATATGACAAAAATTCAGTTTGGGTTGCATGAGCGCGCAATTGTCATTCAAAGTGTGACAGCGTTGAAACCTAAAAATTGGCCTGGTGAAGAAGGGGGTGAAAGTGCCAAACGGGCAAGTGATTAAAGTAAAATGAAGCCTGGAATTCTACTTTAAAGGAGTGGTAAAGGCAGAAGGTTTTTTTATCTTAACTGCTTGCCGACCTGCCGCTGTCATTATACTGCGGCAGGTTGGCACGGCTGCGCGAATCACCATAGGTGTACGTTGGCCACTTTAAAAGCAATAGGGGTGCGACGGCAGAGCCAATGCGCGTGGCCTGCTGCCGCGATGTCCGCCGGTCACCCGCGATTGCTCCACAGAGAGCCAGAACGGGGATCTGTGTATGATCACAAAAAGATCCCCATTCTGACAGGGGAGTAGAGAGAGATCTGCTGTTCCTAGTGATCAGAAAGAATGATCTTGCTCCTCCTCCAGTCACTACACTCCCCCCACAGTTAGAAACAGCTCCTTAGGGAACACTTTACCCCTTGATCACCCCCTAGTGGTTAACCCCTTCCCTGCCAGTGACATTTATACAGTAATCAGTGGCTATTTTTAGCTGTGATCGCTGTATAAATGTCACTGTTCCCAAAAAAGTGTCAAAAGTGTCCGATCTGTCCGCCGCAATGTCGCATTCCCGCTAAAAATCGCAGATCTCCGCCACTACTAGCAAAAAATAAATAAATAATAAAAATGCCATAAACCTATCTCCTATTTTGTAGGCGCTATAACTTTGCGTAAACCAATCAATACACGCTTATTGAGATTTTTTTTACCAAAAATATGTAGAAGAATATATTTTGGCCTAAGCTGATTTTTTTTTTTGGATATTTATTGCAGCAAAAAGTAAAAAATATTGTTTCTTTTCAAAATTGTCGCTCTTTTTTTGTTTATAGCGCAAAAAATGAAAAACCACAGAGATGATCAAATACCACCAAAAGAAAGCTCTATTTGTGGGAAAAAAAGGACATACATTTTGTTTGGGTACAACGTCGCACAACCGCGTACATGTCAGTTAAAGCAACGCAGTGCCGTATCGCAAACAATGGCCTGATCATTAAGGGGGCAAATCCTTCCGGTCCTTAAGAGATTAATGCATTCATTGAGGAGGTAAGTATAACATGTTTGTTTTTTGTTTTTTTTGTTTTTTAATAGACTTTACAATCACTTTAAACTATACTGTATACAGTATCTCACAAAAGTGAGTACACCCCCTCACATTTTTGTAAATATTTTATTATATCTTTTCATGTGACAACACTGAAGAAATGACACTTTGCTACAATGTAAAGTAGTGAGTGTACAGCTTGTATAACAGTGTAAATTTGCTGTCCCCTCAAAATAACTCAACACACAGCCTTTAATGTCTAATCCGCTGGCAACAAAAGTGAGTACACCCCTAAGTGAAAATGTACAAATTGGGCCCAATTATTATTGTTAGTGTTACAAGGTCTCAGGTGTGAATGGGGAGCAGGTGTGTTAAATTTGGTGTTATCGCTCTCACTCTCTCATACTGATCACTGGAAGTTCAACATGGCACCTCATGGCAAAGAACTCTCTGAGGATCTGAAAAAAGAATTGTTGCTCTACATAAAGATAGCCTGGGCTATAAGAAGATTACCAAGACCCTGAAACTGAGCTGCAGCATGGTGGCCAAGACCATACAACAGTTTAACAGGACAGGTTTCACTCAGAATAGGCCTCGCCATGATCGACCAAAGGAGTTGAGTGCACATGCTCAGCATCATATCCAGAGGTTGTCTTTGGGAAATAGATGTATGCGTGCTGCCAGCATTGCTGCAGAGGTTGAAGGGGTGGGGGGTTAGCCTGTCAGTGCTCAGACCATACGCCGCACACTGTATCAAATTGTTCTGCATGGCTGTCGTCCCAGAACGAAGCCTCTTCTAAAGATGATGCACAAGAAAGCCTGCAAACAGTATGCTGAAGACAAGCAGACTAAGGACATGGATTACTGGAACCATGTCCTGCGGTCTGATGAGACCAATATAAACCTATTTGGTTCAGATGGTGTCAAGTGTGTGTGGCGGCAACTAGGTGAGGAGTACAAAGACAAGTGTTTCTTGCCTACAGTCAAGCATGGTGGTGGGATTGTCATGGTCTGGGGCTGCATGAGCGCTGCTGGCACTGGGGAGCTACAGTTCATTGAGGGAACCCTCAATGCCAACATGTACTGTGACATACTGAAGCAGAGCATGATCTCCTCCCTGGGGGGACTGGGCAGTGTTCCAACATGATAACGACCCTAAACACACCTCCAAGACGAACACTGCCTTGCTTAAGATGCTGAGGGTAAAGGTGATGGACTGGCCAAGCATGTTTCCAGACCTAAACCCTATTGAGCATCTGTGGGGCATCCTCAAATGGAAGATGGGGGAGCGCAAGGTCTCTAACATCCACCAGCTCCGTGATGTCATCATGGAGGAGTGGAAGAGGACTCCAGTGGCAACCTGTGAAGCTCTGGTGAACTCCATGCCCAAGAGGGTTAAGGCAGTGCTGGAAAATAATGGTGGCCACACAAAATATTGACACTTTGCGCCCAATTTAGACATTTTCACTTAGGGGTGTAATCACTTTTGTTGCCAGCGGTTTAGACATTAATGGCTGTGTGTTGAGTTATTTTGAGGGGACAGCAAATTTACACTGTTATACAAGCTGTACACTCACTACTTTACATTGTAGAAAAGTGTCATTTCTTCAGTGTTGTCACATGAAAAGATATAATAAAATATTTACAAAAATGTGAGGGGTGTACTCACTTTTGTGAGATACTGCATATGGCCTCATGCCCAGGGGTGTATGGAAATATGCAGGATCTTGCAGCTAGAAGCTTGGCCCAAAACTAACTATTTAAAGTGAAATGAAATCTCACCCATTCTACTGTCGAAAACCGGCTACTTCAAATGAAACACAAAAGAGTTAGAAAAATATAAAAAATTAAAGAGCTAAAATTTTTATTAGAAAATAATAATATACAGTATAAATCTGCCAGTAACAAGTATATTATATGATTTCTTTAAATATTATAACTTATAACCTAATAAAATATGGAAACCTAGAAAACTGCAATGATCTACAAAACTTTAATTCATTATTGTTCTTTTATTCCCATCATCCTAATACCATAATGTGCTGGTAAATCATAGAAATATTTTTTTTTTTCGTCTGGAAGTATTTTATAGATTGTCTTATTATCGTATCGAATGTGGCAGTTAAAATATTACTGTTTTACAGTTTAGGTGCTACGGTACAAGTTTATTGTTTCCTATATGGCACACAAAATGTATCGTCGAAGAATGAGAAAGATTGTTTGAGACGGATAACTGTTAGATATAAAGTTTAATTTCAAGGTAGTTATCGTAAATCTTTATAAATGACCAAACGCAAGGTGACTTCTCATCCGTTAGTTAACGTGTTTAATAAAAATGAAGCTTTGGAGCGTGTTTTAGCATTTATTGCTGGTGAGAAGTGTAGCAGAGAGCTTCCTTGTGGTCATGATTGGCGAAGAATGAAATACTTTGAAAAACAGGTGAATTGGCAATTGTAAAAATTTCAGTTCTTCTGACTTCACCTGAATTCAGTCTGCAGGCATTCATAAAATTCATGCATCATGATTGCCCCAAATCTGAAATTGTGTGATCAACATGCTCACATTCAGGAGAATAAAAAGCAAGATATACAGCGCCTTGAAAAAGTATTCACACCCCTTGAAATTTTCCACATTTTGTCATGTGGCAAAAAGGTAAATGTATTTATTGGGATTTTAGGTGATAGACCAACACAAAGTGGCACATAATTGTGAAGTGGAAAGAAAATGATAAATGATTTTCATTTTTTTTTACAAATAAATATGTGAAAAGTGTGGGCTGCATTTGTATTCAGCCCCCCTGAGTCGATACTTTGTAGAACCACCTTTCGCTGCAATAACAGCTGCAAGTCTTTTTGTGAATGTCTCTATCAGCTTTGCACATCTAGAGAGTGACGTTTATGCCCATTCTTCTTTGTAAAATATCTCAAGCTCTGTCAGATTGGATGGAGAATGGAGAGCATCTGCGAACAGCAATTTTCAAGTCTTGCCACAGATTCTCAATTGGATTTAGGTCTGGAGTTTGACTGGGCCATCCTAACACATGAATATGCTTTGATCTAAACCATACCATTGTAGCTCTGGCTGTATGTTTAGGGTGGTTGTCCTGCTGGAAGGTGAACCTCCACCGCAGTCTCAAGTCTTTTTGCAGACTCTAACAGGTTTACTTCACTACTAAGATTGCCCTGTATTTGGCTTCATCCATCTTCCCATCAACTCTGACCAGCTTTCCTGTCCCTGCTGAAGAAAAACATCCCCACAACATGATGCTGCCACCACCATGTTTCACGGTGGGGATGGTGTGTTAAGGGTGTTAGTTTCCCGCCTCATATTGCATTTTGCTTTTAGGCCAAAAAGTTCAATTTTGGTCGTATCTGACCAGAGCAACTTCTTCCACGTGTTTGCTGTGTCCCCCACATGGCTTCTCGCAAACTGTAAATTGACTTCTTATGGCTTTCTTTGAACAATGGCTTTTTTCTTGTCACTCTTCCATAAAAGCAAGATTTGTGGAGTGCAGGACTAATAGTTGTCCTGTGGACAGATTCTCCCACCTGAGCTCTGGATCTCTGTAGCTCCTCCAAAATTACTATGGGCCTCTTGGCTGATTCTCTGATTAATGCTGCCCTTGGCTGGCCTGTCAGTTTAGGTGGATGGCCATTTCTTGGTAGGTTTGCAGTTGTGCCATTCTCTTTCCATTTTTGGATGATAGATTGAGCAGTGCTCCATGAGATGTTTAACATTGGGATATTTTTTTTATAACCTTACCATGCTTTAAACTTCTCCACAACTTTATTCCTGACCTGTGTTGTGTGTTTCTTGGCCTTCATGATGCTGTTTGTTCACTAAGGTTCTCTAAAAAACCTCAGAGGGCTTCACAGAACAACTTACTGTGCCCGGACAGCCACCCCTGAGCTCCCGGAGTGTGACCGTCACCTAAAATAGACCACGAGTTTTGTGATTTATAAAAGTAGTTTAGGTACCTAGCCTATGTACCTCGAGGGAGGTGCCCTTTGATCTAGTTACCCAAAGGTAACTAGTATACAAGGTCATTTTGGTAGCAGTGGAGGGCCAATTTGTATACGAGAGGGGGAGAGGGGAAAACAGAAGAGAAAAGGGGAGAGAAGAAGAGGAGGAGGAGCCAGTCAACAGGGCGCAAGCCAACCGTGGGGAGTAGCTGCGAGTTTGTTATGCTGGTATCCCCGAGCGGAGAGAGCAATGATGGGCCCAGGGCTCCCAGGTGGATTCAAACTGGTCTTTTGAGTCAAGCAAAACACTGGTCAATTTTTCCTGGGACATGATCCATGAGATTTTGCGTTTGGCAGCTAAAAAGGACACCCTGGGTTGTTTCCAAGCCTTAGCTTTTGTCAGCTTGGCGCCCAATAAAATGAAGTGGATTAAATTGCGGGTGAATTTGTGAGTCTTGGTGATGGTAGCGTTAAGGAGGGCTACAGTGGGGGTTCTTGGGACCTGAAGGTCTGTAACTTTTAGGATTAGATTGAACATTCTTTTCCAGAAAGGCCTACTTTTGGGACATTCCCACCAGATGTGGGCCATAAGGACTAATTTGGCGGGGGTGAGGTACCATCTGGTCATCACTTTGATGGTAGCGTCGATTAGGGAAACATTCCTTATCCCTTTTAGGCTATAGAAGAAGGTCAGCCATGTGTCCAGATCCCATTGCATTTGAAGATCATTTTCCCAAGCAGTCATAAATGGGACTTTGCAGATCCGCTGAGCAAGTGACTGGTAGATAACAGAGATTCCACCCCTCTGTTCCGTGGCTTGTCCGCACCATAATTCATAGGCTGTGCAGCAGGGTGGAATGGGTTTTCCTTTCCAAATTTTGTAGAGAAAGTGTTGTATCTGGCTAAGCCTGAAGTGTTCCGAGATCAGGGTCTCACAGAATTTAAGAGTTATTGGTCCCGAGGACGTAAAAAAGTGTCTGATTCAATACAACCTCCTGTCCAACCACCATTTGAAGGATATGATGTCTCGACCAGGGGTGAAGTCTGGGTTGTTGAAAATGTGGGCTAGGGGACGGCATTCAGAGGTTAGGAAGGTCTCTGTTTTCAGCCTGTCCCATAGGGTCAGGGATTGCGAGAGGATAGGTGAGAGTATGGGGGTCGTTACCTTGAGGGGACCCATAGTAAATAATCTAAGGTGTATGTGGGAGCAGCCTGTCTCTCTATTTGTATCCAGCCAGGTTTTTCCGATTTGGAATACACCGTGGAGAGTTGAGCAAGTCTTGCTGTCTGGAAATACCAAAGCAGTCTTGGTAGACCCAGCCCCCCTTCTTTTTAAGTCTGAAAAGGGTGTTCCGGGGTAGCCTATGCCCTGCTCCCCCCCAAATGAACTTGGTTACTTTCCTTTGAAGGGAGGGATTGCAGGTAGTCTTTCCTGATGTTAATCGTGATAGCTCTAAACAAGTATAGCAGTCAGGGAAGGAATGTCATTTTTATGGAATGTATTCTACGAAGCCAGGATAGTTCACCCCTAGCCCAGTTTTTTAGGTCCGACTCAAGCTTCTTATAAGTAGGTGGAAAGTTTGCTGAATACAGGTGATCTATTTTGGCAGTGAGATTGATCCCTAAGTATTCTAAGGAGGTTTCCTTCCACCTAAAATCAAAGTCGCTCTGTAGTGTCACTCACTGGTTTTAGTGAGATGTTGAGGGCGTGGGATTTGGCGTAGTTTACCTGAAAGCCTGAGGCCTTTGTGAAATCTTTTAAAGTTTTGCAGAGGTTGGGGAGAGATGTGATGGGGGATGTTATGAAAAGCAGCATGTCGTCTGCGAAAAGGCCGTATTTATGGGTCTAGATTCCACACGAGACTCTTTGAATGTTGGGGTTGGACTGTATGGCTATCGCCAGTGTCTCAATGGTGATGGCAAAGATTAAGGGGGAAAGGGGGCATCCCTGTCTGGTGCCCTTAGAAATACTAAACAGTTTCGAGTAATGTCCTTGGAGGTGAATCATTGCTTTTGGGGTGGAATAAAGGGCGTGTAAAATGTAAAAGAAACGTTGACCAAAACCCCATTGTTCCATGAGAGTGACTATGTAGAGCCATTCGATGGAATCGAACGCCTTGTGTAAGTCCTAGGTTATATCTCCTGGACCTCTTTTCGAGGTCATCAATCCTGGAGAGGGCAGTGTCAAGCTGGTCCTGTAGAACCTGGATATGGGCTGCGTTTTGATTAGTGTGGGAGACAGTAATGTCCAGTTTACTTTCTATGGCCTCCATTCTGGAACCTAGATTGGCAAAGTCAGATTTAATGTCTCTTGTAATTTGGACGGCTGTGTGGGCCAGTCCTCTCTCCAGAAGGGCAGAAAGTATGAGGAATAGGTCCCCCTGCGGGGAGTATGGGTCCTGGACAGGCAGGCTGGGGGAGGGAGTAGCATGTTGGAATGGTGGAGTAGGCCTGGCTGGGGATAGTGCATATTCATCCATGGTGCAGCCTAGTAGGGATTCTGTGGAGGCTGGGTAGGGAGCCTGGGGGTGTTGTGGGGTTCCCTGGGTCACCTGGGAATATGTGAGGATAGCTGGTACTATCACTTGCCTCTGCTCCAGCTTCCTTTCCCCGGAGGCTGCCTGTGGCTGTGTGGAGAAGGCAGCGGCCATCTTGGTACACCCATCCCAGCCTGGTTTGTTGAATTCCGGCACGAGGTCGCGACTGGCGGCCGGGCCGCACATCCAGGGGGACTCTCGGAGGGTTCCTGGTGGTGGATGAGAGGAAGCAGGCCGGTATCGGGCGGTGCTGTGCCCGCTGTGAAGCTCGTGGGGCAGGGGTGATGCGGAGTTTCCGGCTCAAGCAGCCATTACGGAGCTCACGCGCACTCTGATATTTTTTTTTTAACCTAACCCTGCTTTAAACTCCTCCACAACTTTATCCCCAACCTGTCTCGTGTGTTCCTTGGCCTTCATGATGATGTTTGTTCACTAAGGTTCTCTAACAAACCTCTGAGATGCCCAGAACTGGACAGCATACTCTAGGGACCAGAGTCGTGTAGAGTGGGAGAATTATTGCTTTATTCCTGGAGTCAATCCCCATTTTAATGCATGCCAATATTCTGTTTGCTTTGTTAGCAGCAGTTTGGCATTGCATGCCTTTGCTGAGCCTATCATCTACTAGGACCCCCAGGTCCTTTTCCATGCTAGATTCCCCCAGAGGTTCACCCCCTAGCGAGTAGATTGCATTCATATTTTTGCCACCCAAAATGCATTATTTTACATTTTTCTACATTAAACCTCATTTGCCATGTAGTTGACCACCCATTAATATGTTCAGATCTTTTTGCAAGGTTTCCACATCCTGCGGAGAAGTATTGTCCTGCTTAGCTTAGTATCGTCCGCAAATACAGAGATTGTGCTGTTTACCCCATCCTCCAGGTCGTTTATGAACAAATTAAACAGGATTAAACAGGATTGGTCCCAGCACAGAGCCCTGGGGGACCCCACTTCCCACCCGTGACCATTCAGAGTATTCCCCATCTATCACCACCCTCTGAACTCACCCTTGTGGCCAGTTTTCAATCCATGTACTCACCCTATGGTCCATGCCAACGGACCTTACTTTGTATAGTAAACATTTCTGAGGAACTGTGTCAAATGCTTTTGCAAAATCCAGATACACCACGTCTACGGGCCTTCCTTTATCTAGATGGCTTCTCACCTCCTCATAGAAGGTTAATAGATTGGTTTGGCAAGAATGATGCTTCATGAATCCATGCTGATTACTGCTAATGATTAGGGATGAGCCGAACACCCCCCTGTTCGGTTCGCACCAGAACATGCGAACAGGAAAAAAGTTTGTTCGAACACGCAAACACCGTTAAAGTCTATGGGACACGAACATGAATAATCAAAAGTGCTAATTTTAAAGGCTTATATGCAAGTTATTGTCATAAAAACTGTTTGGGGACCCGGGTCCTGCCCCAGGGGACATGGATCAATGCAAAAAAAAAGTTTTAAAAACAGCCATTTTTTCAGGAGCAGTGATTTTAATAATGCTTAAAGTCAAACAATAAAAGTGTAATATCCCTTTAAATTTCATAGCTGGGGGGTGTCTATAGTATGCCTGTAAAGGGGCGCATGTTTCCCGTGTTTAGAACAGTCTGACAGCAAAATGACATTTCGAAGGAAAAAACCCATTTAAAACTACTCGCGGCTGTTGCATTGCCGACAATACACATAGAAAGTTCATTGATAAAAACGGCATGGGAATTCCCCACAGGGGAACCCCGAATCAAAATTTAAAAAAAAAATGACGTGGGAGTCCCCCTAAATTCCATACCAGGCCCTTCAGGTCTGGTATGGATATTAAGGGGAAGCCTGGCCAAATTTTTTTTTTAAAAATGATGTGGGTTTCCCTCTAAATTTCATACCAGACCCTTCAGGTCTGGTATGGATTTTAAGGGGAACCCCGCGCCACAAAAAAAAAAAAAAAAACGGCGTGGGGTCCCCCCAAAAATCCATACCAGACCCTTATCCGAGCACGCAACCTGGCAGGCCGCAGGAACAGAGGGGGGGACGAGAGTGCGCCCCCCTTCTGAACCGTACCAGGCCACATGCCCTCAACATTGGGAGGGTGCTTTGGGGTAACCCCCAAAACACCTTGTCCCCATGTTGATGAGGACAAGGGCCTCATCCCCACAACCCTGGCCGGTGGTTGTGGGGGTCTGCGGGCGGGGGGCTTATCGGAATCTGGAAGCCCCCTTTAACAAGGGGACCCCCAGATCCTGGCCCCCCCCATGTGAAATGGTAAGGGGGTACTTACCCCTACCATTTCACTAAAAAACTGTCAAAAATGTTAAAAATGACAAGAGGCAGTTTTGGACAATTCCTTTATTTAAATGCTTCTTCTATCTTCCTTCATCTTCTTCTTCTTCTGGTTCTTCTGGTTCTTCCTCCGGCGTTCTCGTCCAGCATCTCTTCCGCGGCGTCTTCTATCTTCTTCTCCTCGAGCCGCTCCGCACCCATGGCATGGGGGGAAGCTCCTGCTCTTCTCTTCATCTTCTTCTCTTCTTCCTTCTTCTCTTCTTCTCTTCTTCTCTTCTTCATTTTCTTCTCCGGGCCGCTCCGCATCCATGCTGGCATGGAGGGAGGCTCCCGCTGTGTGACGGCGTCTCCTCGTCTGACGGTTCTTAAATAACGGGGGGCGGGGCCACCCGGTGACCCCACCCCCCTCTGACGCACGGGACATGACGGGACTTTCCTGTGGCATTCCCCATGACGTCACAGGGAAGTCCCGTCAAGTCACCGTGCGTCAGAGGGGGGTGGGGTCACCAGGTGGCCCCACCCCCCATTATTTAAGAAACGTCAGACGAGGAGATGCCGTCACACAGCGGGAGCCTCCCTCCATGCCAGCATGGGTGCGGAGCGGCCCGGAGAAGAAAATGAAGAAGAGAAGAGAAGAAGAGAAGAAGGAAGAAGAGAAGAAGATGAAGAGAAGAGCGGGAGCCTCCCCCCATGCCATGGGTGCGGAGCGGCCCGAGGAGAAGAAGATAGAAGACGCCGCGGAAGAGATGCTGGACGAGAACGCCGGAGGAAGAACCAGAAGAACCAGAAGAAGAAGAAGATGAAGGAAGATAGAAGAAAGAAGAAGCATTTAAATAAAGGAATTGTCAAAAACTGCCTCTTGTCATTTTTAAAATTTTTGACAGTTTTTTTGTGAAATGGTAGGGGTAAGTACCCCCTTACCATTTCACACAGGGGGGGGGGCCGGGATCTGGGGGTCCACTTGTTAAAGGGGGCTTCCAGATTCTGATAAGCCCCCCGCCCGCAGACCCCCACAACCACCGGCCAGGGTTGTGGGGATGAGGCCCTTGTCCTCATCAACATAGGGACAAGGTGTTTTGGCGGGCTACCCCAAAGCACCCTCCCAATGTTGAGGGCATGTGGCCTGGTACGGTTCAGGAGGGGGGGCGCACTCTCGTCCCCCCCTCTTTTCCTGCAGCCTACCAGGTTGCGTGCTCGGATAAGGGTCTGGTATGGATTTTTGGGGGGACCCCACGCCATTTTTTTGTTTTGTTTTTTGGCGCGGGGTTCCCCTTAAAATCCATACCAGACCTGAAGGGTCTGGAATGAAATTTAGGGGGAACCCCACGTCATTTTTTTTTAAACTTTTGGCCGGGGTTCCCCTTAATATCCATACCAGACCTGAAGGGCCTGGTATGGAATTTAGGGGGACTCCCACGTCATTTTTTTTTTTTAATTTTGGTTCGGGGTTCCCCTGTGGGGAATTCCCATGCCGTTTTTATCAATGAACTTCTATGTGTATTGTCGGCAATGCAATAGCCGCAAGTAGTTTTAAATGGGTTTTTTCCTTCGAAATGTCATTTTGCTGTCAGACTGTTCTAAACACGGGAAACATGCGCCCCTTTACAGGCATACTATAGACACCCCCAGCTACGAAATTTAAAGGAATATTACACTTTTATTGTTTGACTTTAAGCATTATTAAAATCACTGCTCCTAAAAAAACGGCCGTTTTTAAAAATTTTTTTTGCATTGATCCATGTCCCCTGGGGCAGGACCCGGGTCCCCAAACACTTTTTATGACAATAACTTGCATATAAGCCTTTAAAATTAGCACTTTTGATTTCTCCCATAGACTTTTAAAGGGTGTTCCGCGGCATTCGAATTTGCCGCGAACACCCCAAATTGTTCGCTGTTCGGCGAACTTGCGAACAGCCAATGTTCGAGTCGAACATGAGTTTGACTCGAACTCGAAGCTCATCCCTACTAATGATACCGTTTTCATTACTAAAATCTTGTACATAGTCTCTTATCCTCCCCTCCAAGAGCTTGCATACTTTTGATGATAGGCTAACTGGTCTGTAATTACCAGGGATGTATTTTGACCCTTTTTTAAAAACTGGTGCTACATTGGCTTTTCTCCAATCAGCTGGTACAATTCCAGAAAGTAGACTGTCAATAAAAATGAGGAATAATGGTCTGGCAATTACTTGACTGAGTTTTCTAAGTACCCTTGGTGCAAGCCATCTGGTTCCGGTGATTTATTAATGTTTTCCGAGTCTATATCTAATTCTGTCCTCTGTTAACCATGAGGGTGCTTCCTGTGATGTGTCATGAGCACAAACACTGCCGTTTTGGTTACTAACTGGTCTGTAATTCCCAGGGATGTATTTGGACCCTTTTTTTTTAAATTGGTGCTACATTGGCTTTTCTCCAATCAGCTGGTACCATTCCAGTAAGTAGACTGTTAGTAAAAATTAGAGGGTGCCTCCTGTGATGTGTCATGAGGACAATTACTTCAGTTTTGGTTACTGAAGCCACCCAATTCCCTTGTGAAGAGAAGAGGAGAGGAGAAGAATAAATTCAATACTTTCACCATCTCCCCATCCTTTGTAACCAGATGTATTGCTTCATTCTTTATGGGGCCAGTGTGGTCTGTCCTCCCTTTTTTTACTGTTTCTATACTTAAAAAAAATTTGGGGATTTTTTTGCTCTCCTCCGCTATGTGTCTTTCGTGTTCTATCTTAGCCACCCTAATTGCACCCTTACATATCTTGTTGCATTCTTTGTAAAGTCTGAATGCTGATGATGATCCCTCAGCCTTGTATTTTTTGAAGGCCTTCTCCTTTGCTTTTATATGCATTTTTACATTAGAGTTAAGCCATCCAGGACTTTTGTTTGCTCTTTTAAATGTATTTCCCAATGGAATGCACTGGCTAATGCCCTTATTTAATATGCTCTTAAAGCAAATCCATCTCTCCTCTGTGTTCTTTGTGTCTAAGATTTTATCCCAATTTATTTCTTCCAGCAAGGTTCGTAGTTTAGGGAAGTTGCCTCTTCTGAAATTCGTTGTCTTTGTGTTCCCCTTATGTTTTGTAATGGAAATTTGTAAGTTCTGTATATAATTTTATTGTATTTTGTATGTATTGCACACTGCCTTCACTGTGCAACAGCTCTAATAATGTTTTCAGTAAATGTTTACATTCTTTCGAGTTCTGATTAGAATAAGCCTGCCTATGTAACGCCCCTTGTTACCATAAATGTACAATTGTAATATTAATGTGATACCTACGTAATCATGTGCATAAAAACCTTCAATTGCGTCATAATAAAGCAGAACAGTAATTTGGAAAGATGCTGAGCGTATCTTTTGTGTCTGTTCCCTACTGCAGTAGTTATTATTAATTTGGAACCACTAATCAATATGAGGATAGCCTATCATCAATTTAACCGAGTCAGTTTCCTATTTGACCTGTGATCGCCGTTTCCTAAATTTCCCCATATTTCCACATCCATGATCAGGTCTGTATCGTTGGTAATCAGTAGATCTAGTAACGCCTTGTTTCTAGTTAGTGCATCTACCATCTGACCCATGACCATCTGACCCAGGAACTGGCAAGCCTTAGACGAATGCGTGGTTCCCTCTGCCCAGTCTATGTCTGGATAATTAAAATCCCTCATTATGATAACACTTCCCATCCTTGCTGCTTATCTAAATTGTGATAGGAGGTCTGTCTCCCCCTCCTCCCTCAGGTCCCTCAGGGGGCCTAAAGCATACTCCCAGTATTATTTTCCCCTTAGCTTCATCCCTTTGGTGCTCTATATTCCACCTCCTACCTAGCTCCCTTATTGATGTAATCTCTCGCATTTACTTGTACATTATTCTTCATATATAGGCATACCCCTCCCCCTGTTTTACCCTCTCTATCCCTGCGATAAAGAGAATACCCTTGAA